>NC_133352.1:5091845-5301524 GCF_030506205.2 Paramisgurnus dabryanus
CTTGAAAAATGTTAATATTCTGAAATAAGACGGTCTTCATGACGTATGCAGCCTACAAATGGGACGTATGGAGGCTGCAGACTTCCGATTGGGAAATGCGCCCCTGTATTGAGTGAGCTGACCTCAGCTCTAAGTCCAGCTACAATAAGTAAGCTGCTATTTTCATTTTTACTGGGTTGTTTTTGTTTTCAGGAATTGACCCGCTTAAAACCCATAATCTTTTCTTGATTCTACAATCACAACTGTTGCTTTCATAGGAGTATCAAGCATTAGCATTAATAATAATAATAATAAAAACTAGGTCAATTAAGGGAGTGACTCAATTCTTAAATCCTGACTGATTGGGAGTTGTTTAAAATTGACAAACTTAACTGAAACTTTATTTTTTATTTTATTATATGGTCTAATTATTTTTGTCCTTTTTATGAAAATTGTAAACACTACTACTACTACACTACACATCACTTGGTACATTGTAATGTTCAGTCTTGTTTAATGAACACTTATGGCAGTTTTTCCAAGTCTTCATATGTTTTTTCCTTCCTGTAAATGTTTCAATGATTACCGTACCGTGGGCATCCTACCAAAATACTACTGTACCGTGAATTTTTGATACCGTTACATCCCTACCTGATAGTATCACCAAATTTAAAAACAAAAAATCATCATAAGTTAAAAAAAATCTTATTATTTTGAAGTTGTTAAGATTTGTCTTTATCGTTTTTCACATGACTATTAAAATCTATAATTGTACATGGATATTTTTAATCTGATAGTTGTTCGATTATCTTGTCTTTAATTTTGATGAATAAAAGTCTGTCCCAGGTAATTTTTGTTGAAAACATATAGACTTTGTTTAAGTATTTAAAGCTAAATAAGATACATTAAGCCAAGCTGACAGATTTTCCAAATTCCTTGTTAGCTTTTCATTGCCAGACAGTTTTTATCAGGTACGTAAATAACTGTCATCAGCACACATCTGAATATTCACATCAGAACATCCAGAAGATCATTAATATAAATGCTTAAAAGGATAGACCCTAAGATTGTTCCCTAAGGAATAACCATCTTAATTTTTGACCTAATATTTACACAAACACACACACTTTTTTTTAAGTATGAGTCAAACCACTGGATCTTTTTAATTAATTAAACTTTGACATTTTTTACATTAAAATGTGATTTACAGTGTCAAATGCCTTCTTTAAATCCATGAAACCTTAATAAAGTGACTATTTCGGGGGCTAATTCGGACACACCCTAAGAGAATTGAAATGCAGGTGATATTAAGGTGAACAATGCTGGCCACAAATGATTAATCAATCAATAACCATGACAACAACTAAGGAAAAAGTACTGGTATTAGTAGTATGGATTTGGACCTACTTCCTTTGTAACATACTATTTTTCACCTACTATATAGTACACGTAGGAAATTATGCGGTTTCAGAAGGAGCATATAGTATACTGCAGCTGTCTAACACCCAAAAACACTCCCAATGTAATAAAATAGTAATAATAATCAGCTGGCACAGTTTAAAATATCAGAAACTCATAAGCCTTTAGAACAGAGATGTACTTTATTATTAGGTAGTAACACCAATCTGTCATTCTGTCAATCCATCATTAGGTCTAAGAATATGCAAGAGTTCATTGGCTTAATTAACTAATCACTTTATTAAAGGGCTTTAATATAATCATGTCACTTTTAGCTATGCAAGTAATTTTCATCTATTGCCCTGCAGGCAAATTAACAGGAGACATAAGGGCTAAAAGTAACACATTCATCATTTAAGTGTTTATAGGCACTCTTACATTGAAATAGCTCAATTACGCTGGTAGGGTCGTGCACTTTGCCTCTGGAACATTTAATCTGAATTTTGACTGTGGTTAGCCTGTAATCTGTTTTAAAACTCAACACAATGTTTGTTGGTATGTTCATACAGCATACGTATCACTTTAGTCAGTTGATTTGGATTTTGTGTGATCAGATTTAAATGGTAGAGATTGGCTGTGTGTAAACAGCTAATGAAATCACTCTTTTAAGGACCATTATTTTAAACATTTAACATTTAATCATTTAACATGTATCACAATGCAAAAATCTTTTAGCTGCCTCAAACTTTTATATTTAATCAAACTGGTTGTGCAAGTCATTTTAATTAACTTTGTAAATTTTGTCTGAACTTGTCTAGAGTTGCTATGGGCCCTATTTTAACAATCTAAGTGCATTGTCTAAAGCGCACAACGCACGGTCGTGGTCGTGTCGGAAACCACTTCTGTTAATTTAACGAAGGGAAAAATGGTTTGTGCACCGTGCGCACGGTCAAAAAGGGTTGGCCCTATTCTCCTAATGAGTAATGGGAGTGTTTTGGGCGTAACGTGCAATAAACCAATGAGAGTCTCAGCTCTCATCCCCTTTAAAAGCCAGTTGCGCTGGCGCTATGTGTCTAATCCCTATTTAGATGACGGACTTTGTAAACTGAAAAACTAAGCGGAGGAAGAAGATCCCCAGTTTAAGATTAATGTTAAATAATTGTGTTGTTTTTCACTTGTATTGAAATTGTAGTTTTTTATTAAAACCTTTAAAGCAGTTTTCTTTAAGGCATGGAAGTAAAAATAGCCGGCTTTTAATTGCTTTAAATGTATGGCTATCCAAATTCATCAAATAATAATTTACAAGTATGTAAGAAAAGGTTTGTACTCTAAAAATACTTTATTAGTAACAAACAGGAGATAAAGAATTTACAAACGTGCGGAGAGCCAAAGCGTTTCAGCACCGGGACAGTACCATGAGTTTTTTTAAAAGCATTACTTAAAAATCTTTCTCATCTCATCATATCCACAGGTACAGAGTCATCATATACAATAAATCCGTGAGGTAGCATTTAAAAAAACATTTAAAAACAGATGCATTTGTTTAAAGCAAAGCATTTTTTTACTTACCAGGCTACAGGTGAAGCAGCTCTTTGACCCTTCTAACGTCTCATAATTAGTCCTCATTTATGTCCAAGAGACTCAATAATAATCTTTAACATTTCAATCCTTTAATCTTTCATATTTAAAAGCGTTTTTGTAATGCTGCGCATTCATGTATGTGATAAGCAAACCTGCGTTGTCGTCCCGTTTATAGGCGCATATAACTAACACACTCTTTAAATAACAAAAAACATATTGACTTTAGACTTTAGACCAGGTTGTTGTTGGTCAATGGTTGTTGTTGGTCAACGGCGTAGTCTATTTTAGTTGCCTCAAAATAGCAATGTGCCAACAATGCGCCTGAACACACCTCGTTTTCAGACCAGAACGCCCATGGGCGCAAATGCATTTGCTATCTAAACAACATGATGCTAAACGTGAAATGATAATTGCGCTGGGTTGAAACTAGCAAAAGACACTTGCGTCGCACATTGCGCTGCATTGCGCCGGGTGTATGATAGAGCCCTATAACATAAACTTGCTATAACTTGCTATACAAATTTAAATATATTAACGTAATTTTACGTAGACCGAATTACAAATAGTAGGTTGAATAACAAAAAAATTATCGTGCAGCCTCACTTGAAAGTCTGAGGATCTAGCCAAAACATATGAGAGTAAAGTTTATTTGCACATTATTTGATCAGTGAATGTGAGTAGCAAATTCAGCAAAAAGAAAATTCTGAGCGGCCAGAGTTGAAAAAATGTTCAAATTTGGGTGAAACACTCAGCTTGTCAATGTCACTTCTCACTCGGCCATCTAATCACAGTGTAGGCGTGAGACAAATATCAAAACAACCAACCGGTGCATTATAAATATGTCATAGCAATCAAAGCACTTAGCTAAAAATATGCTGGCAAGCACCAACAGTCGCAGTCCGCCTGGGGTTTTTAGCCAGGTTTAAATGTTTTGGTGTGCATGCCCCCTGAGCCATCAGGTGCACAGGTTAGAAGAGAAATAAAAGAGAAACATGCAAAAGATGCCATGCCAATAACAATTAACCCCTGTAATTCCAAGGCAGATTCCAAGGCAGATTTCTAATGTGGATGTAATTGATGACTTTCCATCAAAAAATGAAAAAAGTCTGGGTTAACGGATTTGCATAATTTATTTTCTGTGTTTGTTTGTTCAAAATAAATCTTGAAAAAACTAGTGGTGGGGTTTAGGGGCACTGAAGGAGGGGAGGTGTTGTCCAGGGCCACATATGCTAGAACGGCCACTGATTTAGCCATTATTTAATTGACTGACAGGTGTGAAAATAAGTAAAGACTGGTGATAAAATCTGTCTGTGTTTAAGCAGTTCAGTCTAATCTGCCTACTACAGTAATTGACTTGATTTAATTAGAGGGAATTAACACGGCCAACTGCTATCTGATAACTTTGTTCATGAAACAAATTAAATGATTTGTGTTCATTACCTGCAACCACAACAGTGAGATTAATAAAGACAGTGAAAGGCATTTTAGACAGCACAACAAAAGCATCTTTACAATCACTCATAAACCTCACAATATGTTAAGTTTGTAATAAGTATAAACACCAGGAAATGTACTGTAAGACAAGTAGAGAAATGTCTTCAACAAATATATTAACACAATATGAAACAACTATTTTTTATACAGTGGTTAACTGATGTTGAATTATGTGTTTCAGGAGATATATAATAGGATTGTAAACTCATCATCTCGTCTACCTAAAGATTTAGGCAGCAGTCGTTCTTCTTTTTAAAAAACAAACATCAGATTGCACTTTGCAAGTGGTATGTGTTAAGTGGCTTGCTTTTATTAAATCATCTTATTTATATTAGACCTTGTAAACTGTATATTTTCAAATGTGGTATATGTTACAGTCCTGTTCTGTCTCCCTGCTTGTTTCCTTTGTTTTCCGTGTCATCGTCACTTATACTTTCTGTCACTGTTATGGTGAAGACATGCGATTGTGTTTTGTTCCTTTTATGTTTATACTCTGTGTGGTTTCTAGCTGTGTATTTTATTTTATTATGTTAGGATCTTACAGAAAAACAATTCTGTGTTTTTAGTAACATCTATTTCTGTTTTAAACCAATTTCTCATATGAGCAAGTAAAATCCTATATGAGAAATGGAGACTAAACGCTTACCAACAGGGGCGCCGCTAGCAATTTTGGGCCCTATGAAAAAATAGGGGGTCAGGCCCCCCCATACCCATTTCGTACCAAACATACAATCCAACCTACTGTAGCTATTCAAAATCTTTGTCTGTAATTTAATAATACAGAACTATTTATTTTGCTATTGTTTTGACCACAGTTATCAGTATTTTATAGATACCTAAAATGTCTGCAGCTAAGATAATTTGTAGTGCAATGTAAATTTAATTACAAAAAATACAGTACATTAACTCAAATATTCAGAGAAAATGCAACATTCTTAAAGATTAAAGATAAATGTGACCATGCCTGTGAAAACCCAGCTGAAGTATTTCTTTGTGATTTACTGTTTTCCACATAAAATCATCCTATATAATGTAAAGAACATTTGTGAAAATATAAACTTGATATCTTTAATGTTGACTGAGTAATGTCATGTCAGCGATTGAAATCATAGTGAAATTAATGCTTGAAATTAAACTGTGATGCTTTTTATCTCACAATAAGATTTGAGGCTTTAGTCTGATTTTCAGAGACAGTCTTTGTGACATACTGTATACTTGAGCTGTTACACACACGACATTGTAACATTTAAAAATGGCGAACAACAACAATGCATCTTTTCTATGTACATTCTGCCTGAAATAAGACTGGGTCAACAATGCTTACATCACGAGGCATTTTTTGGACCCAACATTCAATAGGAAAATTCAACTGCAGTAGCCACCGTTCAACCTGAAGAGGGCAGCACTCAGACGTTTTTTACACCATATATTGTAGTATTGAAACACTTTATATCCAAATGTCAAAAAACTTACTAAAATCAATGAACAGCACTAATAAAACCCCATTCTTACAGATCATTAACTAAAAAAATTTGGTTTAGGGTTTAGTTACTCTTGAAGAAAACAGCTATACTGTTATTAAATGATTCTTCAGACTGTTTTTTTAATCAACGGGGCTCTAAAATGAAATGAATGACAACTATAGCAGATTACGACATAGATTTCCATTGATTTCTTAACACTGTTGCAATTGGGAAGCTTTAATATACATAATTTGACTAGTTTAGCCTTAGTTGCATTTCAGTTTTATCACAACCAACTCGATTTACGACTGCATAAAAATCCTTCCTTGGCATATTGCGTGACAAAACAAAACAGTGTGTAACCGATCGCATTTCTAGTTTATGTTAATTAGCTTATACGGGCTACGTTAATTTAAACAGCTTATAAGGGCTGACTTCGCGTTAGAATCATAACATAAAACAGGGAACGTAAATCACCTTGTGTTTTTTTAAACTGCGGTGAAGAGAGCGAAGACTTTACAGTGGAAAGAAAACTGCATTGTATTGCTCCAGCGTCACATTGTGTAAACTGCATTTATAGTAAGGAAGTGCACATATGCAGATATCATAGGAAATAGCAGTAAATACACACACCTTGTTCTCTTCTGAAGTTCACGCGCACTGTGAGACCGTGGATTGAAGACGGCGCTAAAACGCAGAGTAAAGACGGGGCGGAGCTAAGAGGGCTCAGCTTAAGGGGGTTGCGTGTGCAGCACAGTCCTTGGCTGGGGCCCTCAAAAGTTCATGGGCCCTTAGAATCGTCCTAACTTCCCCCCCCCTTACGGCGCCCCTGCTTACCAATGGCATTTCTTTCATAAATACACAGTCCCTGATGTTAGTTACAGTCACTTTATTTTCCTTTCTTCAATATCTCATATCATATTTCCTTCAAACAGAAAACGAGAGTGTAAAACTGAGTATGTAATTGATCATCTCCTGCTGTTTCATTCAGTCATGTTTAACCAAATTAAACATGCAACATATGAAGACAGTGTAATAATAATGTAACACACCACGCAAAACTGCACCGTTTTTTAAATAATATTTTTATATCATTAATAATTGTCAGGTACACTGTCAGAAAAAAACCCAGCTGTCATTGAGGCGGTACCTTTCCAAAAAGTACAGCTTTGCACCTATAGTGTTCATATTAGAATTTCAAGAGTACATATAATGACCTAAAGGGAACTGAGAGACAGTTGAGATACATATTTTGACCGTTGTTAAATTATGTCTGTGAACTGCACATAAAAGATCTAAAGTTTCGAAAATTAAAGTTTAAAATCCAAAGAGATCTTCTTTTTAAAAGTGTAGCCTCATCCACGCCTGCCTCAAACGGGCTCGTTCAACACGCCCATGCAGTTAGATGTCATACTTGTTTGAACATTTGAATAACACTGCCCTAATGTACACGCTAAGATAGAGTGTGTAACTTTTAATCACGCTGTAGTATTGTTGAAGCCACCATGTCATGGAGACACTGTTATTCCCCTGTGAAAGGCAAATGACTTTGGTCTTCTGATTGAATAAACATTAAGAAAACAGGTGTTAGGTTTTATTTACAACACTCTTTCAGAACAGTACAAATGTTCCATTGTGTGCTGCACATTTTACGAAAAGACAACTTTCTAAACACGGGGGAGTTACAAGGCTGGATGTACAAAAAGCTTTGTCTAAAAGTGGAGCAGTTACAACTACACTCTGGTTCTGCTGACTGACATCCTGTAAGTAGCCGATGTTTTCATATTTAATACATTTCCTATTGATGATTCAAACGTGAGTTTTGAGCTGTGATGAACCTGTGTTTTCAAATTAAAAAAAATTTCCTATTGACGATTCAAACGCGAGTTTTGTGCAGTGCAGAGTAGCGCTTGTTTGTCGTTTCTACACGTACAAATGCATACATGGTTTTATTTTACCTTACTTTACCAATCTGTTATGTTCTAATGGTAAACTTGATCGATCAGCTTAGTCATCTGCGTTTTCTGGGTCACATTCAGGATCTCATCTTTTAAATAAGCAATAAGGTATGAGAGGCTGTGCTGTATCGTGAATAAGTAACGGCTGAAGGGCGTTGTTAGGCACGACGCGAAGCGGAGTAGTACCTTGCCTCAAGTACCTTATTGCTTTTATAAAATGGTTACCACACAATATTAAAGTTAAAATAAATATTAGTGCAACTTTCATGAAGTTAAATCAATAAAAAGCATTCCTTTCGCTAGAAAAAATAGTCCCTGACCATGAACAAAAATGTGTTCCAATGTGTAATATGCATGAAAGCTCAAATAAAAACAACAAACCGATACGTATGGTTGCTAAGGGTGTTGCTAAGGGCAGATAAACAGAACCGTTGGGTGAAGCGGTCATAGCCGTGTTTTATCGTAAATAAAGCACAGCTATTGACCAATCAGAATCAAGGATTGGAACTAACCGTTTTATAAAACATGGTAAGGAATGTCACATTTCCATTTACGTAATTTGGCCAATCGGTTTACACCCATTTACACCGTGCTTTCTCACAATGATGAGCTTTGTACAAAACGACCTGTTACAGATAGGGATAGGTGATAGGGATGTTTTTTATGACCGATTAACATAATGGGCCCTATCTTGCACCCAGCGCAATTGACTTTGTCAGTGACGCATGTATCATTCGTATTTTGCACCGGCGCACCGTGGCTTTTTCCCTCCACAGACGCACGTCGGCAAACTAGGGGAATGAACTTGCGCTCCCTGGGCAGTTCAGCGCAAAAAAGGAGGTGTGTTGCGGCGCAAACCATCCCTGGTGCTATTTTGCAGTTTCAAAAAACAATTGCGCCACTGACCAAAAAAAAACTAGTCTAAAGTCAGTGGCGCGTTGAGTGTGGTTCATTATGCTATTTTAAGGGCGCATGCTTGACCATAATGTATAACGTGCACAACGCGCACACACTTTGCTTATCTAATCTACACAGATGCAACAGTTATTTTTGCAAATCATAAATTGTTACAATAAAAAATATTAACACATGAGATAAGGGGAATCATAGCGGTGAGCATTGTGGTGATAGTTTTATTTATTGTGTGGCTGCGTTAAAAAAATTCTCATGCAAATAACGATTAAAATATTTTCATAAGAAACCTTAATGTATATGAACTTGATTTGTGAGTGTACTTTGGGGTTGGATCTTGCTTGCGTTTCTTGGGTCCGATTTCAAAGCCCCCAAACCCTTTCAGCGGTGAGGGTGGACGCAGCGATGTCCTCTGCTGGCGTCAGGTCCTCTGTAGAGACAGATCCACCTCCCATTACATGGCGTGCCCGATTTATGCTGGCAAGCTTGGGATTCCCCCGTCTCCTGACATTATTGTAGCGCTTGGCGTAACGATGGGGATGCCAGCTGATGAGACAATTGTGGCTAATTCCTCTCACGCCTGTTTAACCTACGCTGATTTGGGCGGGTTTCTCCTATCCCCATACAAAACAACTTCTCTGTCTTTGACTGCTCTTACAAGAACGTCGGTCTCCTCGGCTGTGAACCGCTCCTGGCGTCCGCCTGGTAAATCCGTCATAATAATAGCAACCCGCCATGGAACTTGCGCCCTTGCGTTTAAAGGGAATGTTGGATAGCGTTCTGATTGGTTTATTTGAAGTTACGTCCAAACCACACCTATGAATAATGAACCTACTTCAGACCAACCCCTTATTGATTAGCGCCTGGCGCAAGAGTTATTTCTCCCGAAGGGAAAATAGCAACAGCGCCCAAGATCCAACCCACAAAGTCACATGCGCATTGCGCTTAAAATAGGGCCCTATGAAAAAAATATTTGTTAACGCACAGTGCGTGTCGTCATGAACCAACAGATATTTCGCCACTTTAATTTGGAATTTGTGAATGTCTTGTAAATTACACAAATTATTGCTGCCCTGATGGTCTGCTAAAGTAATCATTTGTATGAGAAATAATTTGTGTGCATGTTTGAGTATGGTTTGGAAGTTGAATGGAGAAACATCTCCCTTTTTGCACAAATGGAGAAAGACGACGCAAAAGCAAAACATTTTTAAATGTGTCCTGCATTAGAAATGTACGGAAGAGGATTAGGGCCACTGGTGAAAAAATTATTTGAATTCTGACTTTTTTTTCAGAATTCTGACTTTAATCTCAGAATTCTGACTTTAATCTCAGAATTCTGACTTTAATCTCAGAATTCTGACTTTAATCTCAGAATTCTGAGATTAAAGTCAGAATTCTGAGAATAAAGTCAGAATTCTGAGAATAAAGTCAGAATTCAAATTCTGAGTTTAAAGTCAGAATTCTGAGTTTAAAGTCAGAATTCTGAGTTAAAAGTCAGAATTCTGAGTTAAAAGTCAGAATTCTGAGTTTAAAGTCAGAATTCTGAGATTAAAGTCAGAATTCTGAGATTAAAGTCAGAATTCTGAGTTTAAAGTCAGAATTCTGAGATTAAAGTCAGAATTCTGAGAAAAAAGTCAGAATTCTGAGATTAAAGTCAGAATTCTGAGTTTAAAGTCAGAATTCTGAGATTAAAGTCAGAATTCTGAGAAAAAAGTCAGAATTCTGAGAATAAAGTCAGAATTCAAATTCTGAAATTAAAGTCAGAATTCTGAGTTTAAAGTCAGAATTCTGAGATTAAAGTCAGAATTCTGAGATTAAAGTCAGAATTCTGAGATTAAAGTCAGAATTCTGAGTTTAAAGTCAGAATTCTGAGATTAAAGTCAGAATTCTGAGTTTAAAGTCAGAATTCTGAGATTAAAGTCAGAATTCTGAGATTAAAGTCAGAATTCTGAGAATAAAGTCAGAATTCAAAAAAAAATTTCACCAGTGGCCCTAATCCTCTTCCGTAGAAATGGCCACTGTGGTAGATGAAAAAGAGACAATCTGCCCTTTTTTTTATATTAATCATCTGGACTGATCGCGTGTTCTTTGATAAAGTAATGTTGTGTAAATGTCTCATAATGTGTGAATCCTGGTTCTGTTGTCAACTGTACTTTTACTGAATTAGAATTTTATATTAAAATCTTATCAGTTAACAGTTAATGTTCGGTTAATAAGCTGCGGTTGTCGGTCGAGAAAATTAACTGATATGAACATCCCTAGTATGTGGAAAATAATGTGTTTTTTTAACCATAAGCCACGCAAACACAATGTATTAACACAAATACACAAAGTAATGTGCTTTTTAGCCACAATATATGTGCCCTTTAAATTCCACTAGCAAACAAGTATCCTTGCATATAGATTACATTTAAGCATAAATATGAACTTAATGCTATAAAATGTTTATTGGTGCATGTACATATATATCTCCACCTTTGCAGAAAAATATTTTCTTTGCGGTTTGTTGAGTAAATTATGCTGTAGCACAGACAAGTCATTTGAATCTTTCTGTTCAATATGGTAATTCTAGGTGACCTCGTATCTGACTCAGTGTTGTGTTAAGTTACGCTACAGAATGTCTTTGAAAAATCAACAGAAAACAAGCCTCAAACAATATGGTTTCATGCCAGAGCACATTTGGTCATTGGATTGAAATCTGAATTGCTAATAACCCACCTGAGCACACAAGTGTAAAATCCGTTGTCCTCCATCTCCGCCGAGCGGAACCAAATGGAATCTCCTTCTTTACTGAGCCGATGACCTGAGAAGATGATTGGCTCCTCCGAATCACCCTTGTTCCTGTACCAGATGAGCCGCAGCTTGGCGTTCTGGGCCACACTGTAGTTAGTGCGAATGTAGCTATAGAAGAGAGCGCATTTCACCCGCAGCGGTTCTCCGGCCAACACGCGATACGTCTTCAAGTCCACTGACCAGTCTATACATCCATCCACTGCAAAAAGGGGGAAAAATCTATTGAGATTCACAGAGACACAGAAAGTGACTAAGGGCATGACTGTATGTAATAAATAACTTATTTAAAAAAACTCATAAATGATAAACAGTACTTATACAGCATTAAAGCAATGCATTAACAAAATATTAAAGCTATGTATGTATGTATGTACAGTCTTGTTCAAAATAATAGCAGTACAATATGACTAACCAGAATAATCAAGGTTTTTAGTATATTTTTTATTGCTACGTGGCAAACAAGTTACCAGTAGGTTCAGTAGATTCTCAGAAAATAAATGAGACCAAGCATTCATGATATGCACGCTCTTAAGGCTGTGCAATTGGGTTATTAGCTGAAAGGGGTGTGTTCAAAAAAATAGCAGTGTCTACCTTTGACTGTACAAACTCAAAACTATTTTGTACAAACATTTTTTTTTCTGGGATTTAGCAATCCTGTGAATCACTTAACTAATATTTAGTTGTATGACCACAGTTTTTTAAAACTGCTTGACATCTGTGTGGCATGGAGTCAACCAACTTGTGGCACCTCTCAGCTGTTATTCCACTCCATGATTCTTTAACAATTCATTCACATTTCTTGGTTTTGCTTCAGAAACAGCATTTTTGATATCACCCCACAAGTTCTCAATTGGATTAAGGTCTGGAGATTGGGCTGGCCACTCCATAACATAAATTTTGTTGGTTTGGAACCAAGACTTTGCCCGTTTACTAGTGTGTTTTGGGTCATTGTTTTGTTGAAACAACCATTTCAAGGGCATGTCCTCTTCAGCATAGGGCAACATGACCTCTTCAAGTATTTTAACATATGCAAACTGATCCATGATCCCTGGTATGTGATAAATAGGCCCAACACCAGAGTAGGAGAAACATGCCCATATCATGCTCCATGCTTCACTGTCTTCACTGTGTACTGTGGCTTGAATTCAGAGTTTGGGGGTCGTCTCACAAACTGCCTGTGGCCCTTGGACCCAAAAAGAACAATTTTACTCTCATCAGTCCACAAAATGTTCCTCCATTTCTCTTTAGGCCAGTTGATGTGTTCTTTGGCAAATTGTAACCTCTTCTGCACATGCCTTTTTTTTTTAACAGAGGGACTTTGCGGGGGATTCTTGAAAATAGATTAGCTTCACACAGACGTCTTCTAACTGTCACAGTACTTACAGGTAACTTCAGACTGTCTTTGATCATCCTGGAGGTGATCATTGGCTGAGCCTTTGCCATTCTGGTTATTCTTCTATCCATTTTGATGGTTGTCTTCCGTTTTCTTCCACGTCTCTCTGGTTTTGCTCTCCATTTTAAGGCATTGGAGATCATTTTAGCTGAACAGCCTATCATTTTTTGCACCTCTTTATAGGTTTTCCCCTCTCCAATCAACTTTTTAATCAAAGTACGCTGTTCTTCTGAACAATGTCTTGAACGACCCATTTTCCTCAGCTTTCAAATGCATGTTCAACAAGTGTTGGCTTCATCCTTAAATAGGGGCCACCTGATTCACACCTGTTTCTTCACACTATTGATGACCTCAGTTATTGAGTGCCACACTGCTATTTTTTGAACACACCCCTTTCAACTAATTCAACTAATTGCCCAATTGCACAGCCTTAAGAGCGTGCATATCATGAATGCTGGGTCTTGTTTGTTTTCTGAGAATCTACTGAACCTACTGGTAACTTGTTTGCCATGTAGCAATAAAAAAATATACTAAAAACCTTGATTATTCTGGTTAGTCACATTGTACTGCTATTATTTTGAACAAGACTGTATGTATGTAACAACACACTGCTAAAAAGCCTTCATCACTAAAAGCCTTACTTCTGCTGAAAAAAAATAGTCACTGACCGAAGGATTTACTAAAGACACACAGAGAAAAATTAGCACTGGAAAGGCATGGACATGGTTCTTTTTGCAACTGACCTTATTGTTTATGCATTTCAGATGCAAAATATAAATAAATCACGCAATGTGATTCACTCAGGCTTGCGCTCCTCATTGTAGTTGTATTTGCGCCATTATTTAAAGCCCAAAAATCATGTCTTAAACCATTTTGTGCTCTTGGTAAATTGCATTGGTCATTATGGAAATGAGATCTTTTGTCTGCATGCCTTGTCACCTGCAAAAATTTCCATTCCCATCTGTGCTTGAAGGTAATGTGGTTTCATGATAATTGCTAATTTCAGGCAAACCAATAGGCCATGACTGGGGGCAGTTGTAACCTAATGGTTAGAGAGTCAGGCTTGTAACCCAAAGGTCACCAGTTTGAGTCTCATGGCAAGGCACATTTCCTCCAGGTGCCGTATGCGCTACTAAACTTGACAAGTGTGTCACTTTCACTAATATGCCCTGCTTAGACTCTAATCTGGTCCCGTTCCCATAGGTGAAAGACAACGCCTGTAGTCTGTGCCAACTGACAAATATATATGAACTAATAGATGACTAGCATCACATTAATTACAATAAACATTGCATTAACAGGATAGGACTTGACACCAATCATCACCACAACAGAAAACCTAAGAGTTTTGGTCCCACAGATATCACAGACTATTGATACATATGAAAACACATGTATTATTATGTATATGCAGCTGTTCAAATTAACTTCCTGAAACAATTATGTAAAGAGCAGTTTAAAGAGCATAATGTACAAATAATATCCTTGATGTTTCACAATATGTCTATACACTTTTGTTCTATGTTAACATTTCAGTAAAGTTGTGCTTTGCACAACAATGCACATTTTGAAAAGCATGAATTTGAATGATCAGTTAAGGGCAATTATATAAATGGCTTTTTCACAGAGCCTTTGCGTGAGCAAATGTGAGGAAAGCTCCTGCACTTCTCACATACCGTAATTGCACATCTATCTCAAAAGACCTTAAGAGGCACAAAGCCACATAACTCTTACATGGCATTAGCTGCTATCTCACTGCGATCCAGTATTTCATACTGATGGAAAGATGGAACTCATCAAAGTCGCAGCCATCTGTCAACACGAAACACTGTAATTTATGAGCAATTACAGAGGAGTTTGTAGGCGGACTCTGACTCATCGCTGTACCGCCTCCCGTCACATAAATATCTTTCACATTCAAAACCTGCCACCGCTGTTTTATGTCAAGCACTGTCACAATCACACATTTACGCTATAGATTTTGTTATATGCACTCGGCCCAATGAATTCTGTGCTGAAATAAAACCTGTAATGGAGACTGAAGCAAAGACAAAGAGAAGAAAGTGCTACAGTATCACACATGGAAGAGAGAGTTTAAGGGCTTAAAGTCACACTACATCAGCAGGAGAGAAGCGTATTAGCTTGCTCTGCTGAACGCACGCGATGCAAACGGCATGGCGAGTGCACAGGTTAAGTCTTATGTAAACAGGCAGCTGTATGCCGCCTCAAGTTATAACACAGATAATGCGTTTGTGTCCAATTGTTAATTTATCGGTTATTAAGAGCAGTGTGATTCCAAAATTGGACAGAATACGCCTTAAGTGTCATGACAATTCCTGTTACAAAGCATAACAGCCAGCGAACAACAATGCTTTGCAGCAAATCCTTAACTTTGCATATGGATGAGGCTAAAGATTCTGAAAAATGACTCCTCAAAACAAGGGCAGTCAGAAATGCTCAAACATTATGCATGCACACATGAAACGCATTAGTGAACATTTCAACTGAACACTAATTCTAGTCACTGCTCTTGACTTCACAGACACCTAAGACTTTTTTAATGGTTAGAAAAATGCCACATTATATGGAAAAAGACCAAATGTCCCTACAGTAACTTAAATTTAAAGAAATATCTGTTTTTATTTACTCAAAATGAGTTTTTTAACCATGTATCCTATTATATAGCCACTGGAGAGTTTTAAAGAATATTTGGGATGTTTTCTTCCAGAAAAAGCCCACTTTGCTACAAATGTGTAAAAAAACTTAATTTCATTTACTTTGACCACTGTGTATAGACAGTATAGAGCTAATCCACCTAAGCAAACGTGCCTAGCATTTTCTTCAGGTATACCACGTTTCTTGAAATGGAACTTCTTGATAAGTTGCATTAAAATGTGCATTAGGAAAATACTATATAAATAAAAACTTAATTGAATTAAAGTGATCATTTAAAGATTTCAGTTTTCCACTTGATAATTTTTTTCATTTTTAAAATGGCACTGTGATTTTTAGCTCCAAATGTGAAAAGCATTGTAAAATCCATTGCAAAGCCCTGCGCCTGCTTCAATAATAATTGCCTGACCTGCTTACAGCGATGTGGCTCAGACTATTATAAAGCAGTACAGCAATTTCAGCTGTGAAAGCTGAAGGGGTACAAAAAGTCAATATCACAACAGCAGCTCACCAAATACTTTGTGCTGATATGCAATTTTATTTCTGACTTGCCTCTGATAGCTTCTTTGTAATTCCTCTGAAGTGAGAATGAATAGCTTGTAGTGGACGTGTATGTTTAGGGAGGTGTAAATAGAGGCTGCTTGGAGGACGCTGCCTGGGGTGAAATGGTCTTCTAAAACGACTCGCACATTGAGCGTCTTATTACAGCCGAATCGGCGTGGAAATGACTGCACCTGTATGCAGGGCACAACTTGTTGACTGTTTGATATAAATTCACTACATTTGACCTGCTTTATATCAAAACTGTCATTGTCACAAAGACTATATGTGACCTTGGACCACAAAACCAGTCAATGTTTTGAAATTGTGAACTATACACCATCTGAAAGTTAAATAAATAATCTTTTCATTGATCTATGGTTTGTTAGGAAAGGACAATATTTGGCCGCGATACAAATATTTGAAAATATAGAAAATGTCCTTTAAAGCAGTGGTTCTCAACGTTGTTCCTGGAGGCCCACTGCTCTGCACATTTTGTATATCTCCCTTATTCAACACACCTGATTCAAATCATCAGCTCATTAGTAAAGATCCCTATAAACTGAACTGAGTCTGTCAGATGAGAGAGACATACAAAATGTGCAGAGCAGTGGGCCTCCAGGAACGGATTTGCGAAACACTGCTTTAAAGTAGTCCAAATGAAGTACTTAGAAACTGCGTCCACTCACAAAAATAAAGTTATATTGATATGATGTATTTACGGTAGAAAGTTAACAATATATCTTCATCAAGCATGATCTTTACATATTATCCTAATTTAAAAAAAAAAACGATAATTTTGACCCGTAACAGTGTATTATACTGATGCATTTATACCTGTGCAACTTAAGACTGATTTGTGGTCACATATAACCAGATATTGTCAACTACCTTGATATCTACAGTTCACATAGGCATTGTACAGCAACATTATAATGCAAGAAAATCATGCATGTACATTTAAAGTACAAAAATAATATCTAATTGATGATTTTGTTGTTGCAGGTCCATTTTCAACTATACGTGTGTGAGGAGCCATGAATAACACAGAATCTGAAATGGCTTAAAAGAAGACAATTGAGGTTTTAATGTGGCCAAACCAATCCTGACTTAAATCCAACTGTGAAGGTGTGATAGGACATGGAAAGAGCAGATTAATGCATGAAGACCCAGCAGTCCGTCACTGGTAAAACAATTCTGTAAGAGCGGATCAAAATCCAAGCAATGAAGAGCAAAAGCAAGTCTTATTTTAATTAAAGATGGAGTTTAATCAGTCAATCTTGTGTCAAACTTTAACGAGTGAAGTTTAACTGTAACATAAATAATATGCATATTCATAAATCTTATTAAGTGTTTTGTTTTTTTCCAGTAAATCTATAATGTGTGTGGGATTGTTTTTTTATCTATGTGGGCTTCTTTTAGAAACAGTGAGATCATAAGGTCATCAAAACAGGGGAGCATCAAGCCGCTAGAGATTCTGGTTGAGGTGAACCCAGAGGCGAACAGTTTTTTATTGATCTCTCCCTCCACAAGAGCTTGCGTGCTTTCTATGGGTGCACATTTCTGCAAGAAGCTTTATGCAAAGCACAACCCGGACTGCAAGATGTATTTACTGTTTACTGTAGCTGTCCGTAAGCTCTGGTAAACTAATTTACCATTAGCATAATACTTCATTAAAAGCCTATAATATATTGAAAATGTGTATGGATATAAATAAACACATGGATAAAGCTATGGATATAAATAGAATAAATACATAATTTTATAAATAAGGCAGAGTGAATGCACTGACACATATACTGCACATATCAGTTGCAATAACAAAAATCATGATGTGCCCACATCCAGTGTTAAAATGATCAAAACGCTAAATATTTACAAAAGGTCTAAACAGCGTATAAAATTGCAGATGTACAATATTGGATTTGTACATTTTAAGCAAAGCTGCACAGAAAATCTCTCAAATCCAGTCAATAATGTATGTCAGTGCTCAACTAACATCAATAAAGCACACATATGAACTTTTATCAAGGGGAAATGAAATTACACAACATTGACAAGCAACAACACAACCTCTGATTGTATCCACATTAAAGCGACTAACACAGAAAAAATGACTAGGTCAATGCAAGGTTTTGGTCAGCAGATTTTTTAACACTAAAGTGCTAGAACAGTACGCCTGGACTCACACAAACTCGCAGCCTAAGACCAAACTGCTAACTGTCAATCAAACTTATCAAAAAATATACAAAAAACAAAAGTTAGATTTTAAAACAAATGCCCATTTTAACCATGCTCATTGCTCTGGCACCATTTTGCGCATCTGAATTTTACAGCTTTGCATAATAATAAAGGTTCAATGTGAAAACTTTTATGTAAATGCACTGTAAAAGAAAAAAATTACCTGTATAGTTAGTATAGGTCAATTAAATCGATTCACTTGAGTGAATTGGAGGACTTAACTGAGGCAAATATATATATCCTGGCTGTCGCTGTACTTAACTGATGCTGTGCGCGTTCAGCATAATATAGATGTTATTGCATTGTAAAATAAATGACTTAATAACACAGTGCTCTTGAATTCTTTATTCTAATCGGTCAGTGGTGACATATCAAGGTTTACTACTTCCAGATAACAACCACCTGAAACTGATAACACATGCTGGGTGCATCCCAATTCGAAGGCTAATGGTTATCTTGTTTAAATGTCAAGTCTTGTTTTAAAGCCGCTAGGAAGCTTCCTTTTGGAATGTCTGCATTTCTTACAAATAAGCTAATATAGTATTAAAGTGTCAAATCAAATCTTTCGTGTTCAATAATTTACTCATGTGACAAGTGGTTTTGTACCCTTACAAATATAGGCATATCACGTCTTGTTTTGTTAAGATATAATCTGTCTTTTTTAGTCAAGTATTTGATTAATTGGTGGATTGAGTGTTATTGCTTGAGGCACACCTATATAACAGACCAAAGCCTCATTTTAGAGCTATTTATACATGATTCATTTATACATTGGTGTCAACCTCCAAAGGTGCTGCTATAGGATGGTACAGTATAATGTGTTTATGTTACTGGAAAGCATTTCAGAAGGAACCTTATGAAAATTAACCATGATTTTTGTAGTAACAAAGGTTTTTTGGGCATATTTATTACCAATGGCAAAACCAGTGGTTAATTTTCACTATAAAGGGTGTGCATTTATAGGTTGAAATAACTTTACCAAGTTTTGCAAAAAGTTTGCACAATATGTTTATCCTGATACATCATCTTATTTGACATAATGCTGAACTGAAAGGTTAAATGATTTTTCCCAACCATGTGATCCAAAGCTTATGATTGAATTAATAAATAATACATCAAGCAGTGAGGAAATCATGTTTTGCTTAAAAACATGGTTGCATAAGCATGCATGTATAAAATCTCATTACACAGAGATTTCCAGATTCATGAATAATCTACAGTGGGCACTGCATAGGTAAACAGAGTTCCTGAAGGGAGAGCTACAGTCGCAGTCTTCAGTATAGATTTAAAGTTACTTACATTATATCATCATAATTCTGCAATCATTATCTGTGGTTTATTAGTATTCATACATGAGAATTAACAAAGATTGGCCTGCGTCAGCTCATGTTACTAAAATAATGAAGGTAGAAATAATGTACATATTCATCCATCAATCATTGTCTGAAAGCAGGTACTGTACAGTCTACAGTTGTGTTCAAGTGAATTTGTTGACAAACTTTAGGATGCCATGATGTGCCTTAAAACATACAATAATGGAAAAACAACACCAACTACACTGAGGAGATAAAACACAGATCAAAATCATCGTCCTGTATACTAGACATAAACGAAGTGATATCGATTGGTTAGATACAATCTAAACCAGGCTAACGCCTGACCACTGATGCCAACATAGTTTTCTAGTCTATTGAGTAAGATTTTGTGATCTATTGTGTCAAAGGCTGCACTAAGGTCTAGTAATATAAGGATTGAGATTTCACCACAATCGGATGTTAATAGGAGGTCATTTGTAACTCTAAGCAGCGCTGTCTCTGTGCTATGGTGGGGCCTGAAACCTGATTGGAACTTTTCATATGTATTATTATTCTCTACGAATGTGCGTAGCTTGCTGGCCACTACTTTTTCTAAAATTTTAGAAAGAAAAGGTAGATTTGAGATTGGTCTAAAGTTATTAAGATCTCCCTGGTCAAGGTTTGGTTTTTTAATAAGCAGTCTAATAACTGCTAGTTTGAAAGCTGTTGGAACGTATCCTAATTCTAGAGATGAGTTAAAGATATTTAGTACCTTGTCTGACACTACATGAAATACCTCTTTTAGTAATTTTGTGGTAATGGGGTCTAGTATACAGGACGATGATTTTGATGACGTTACTAATTTAGAGAGCTCTTCTATTGTAGTAGGTTTAAATGACTCAAGCTGTTCGTATGATAATCTAGTGGTAAATGTACTATTGGGTAGAGTGGTGGCTGCTTGCGTAGATTCTATGTTTTCCCTAATAAACATAATTTTGTTAGTAAAGAAGTTCATGAAGTCATAACTATTGTGTTGGAGTTTACTATTGGTTTCTGTTTGTTCTTTGTTTCTAGTCAGTTTCGCAACTGTGCTAAATAGGAAACGAGGGTTATTATGATGTTCTTTAATAAGCGTACTGAGATAGGTAGATCTGGCAGTTTTAATAGCCTGTCTGTAGTGTTGAACACTCTCTTTCCATGCTGAACGCCATACCTCTAACTTTGTGCTTCCATTTTTCTAGCTACTTTTTTAAGGTCTGCAGTATGATGGTCATACCATGGGGCGGGCGGTTTTTCTTTGATTCTCTTTTTTCGAATGGGAGCAACGGCATCCAACGTGCTAGAGCAGGCGTTGTTAAGTATTCCTATTATAATATCCAGATCTTCACGATTATCTGCTACATGTTTCATTTGAGACAGGTCTGGAAGAGTGCTAATAAAGCTATCTTTAGTGGTGGAAATTATTGTTCTGGCTAATCTGTAGCATGTTGTAGACTGAGCGGTCCTATCTAGAAGTATTGTGTATGACACAAGGCAATGGTCTGAAATGGCATCGCTCTGGGTTGATATTTCGATTTCATTAATATTGAGTCCGAGTGACAGAATTAAGTATAATGTGTGATTACGAGTATGCGTGGGGCCTGCCACGTTTTGTTTAATGCCGAGAGAATTTAGAACATCCATAAACACACGTCCTAATGCATCTTTTGGATTATCCACGTGGATGTTAAAATTACCAACGATAAGAGCTTTATCTACAGTGACTGTAAGCTCAGATAGGAAGTCTGCTATTTCTTTAAGAAAATCTGTGTGGTGGCCCGGAGGCCTATATATGGTAGCTAAAATGAACGAAAGCCGTTTGTTGTTACGATCAGTTATTTCCATATTTAGCAGTATTATTTCAAACAAATTAAATTTTAGGTTGGATTTATGGTTTACTTTGAATATTTTATTGTATATTGTAGCTACACCACCCCCTCTTCCTTTTAGACGAGGAACGTGTTTATAATAATAGTCTTGTGGGGTGGATTCGTTTAAATTGGTGTAATCGTCTGCTTTAAGCCAGGTCTCTGTTATACAGAGTGCATCTAAGTTTTGGTCAGTAATTATTTCATTGATAATTGGTTCTTTATTGGTAAGCGATCTAATGTTAAGAAGGCCGAATTTTAACATTTCAGTTTCATCTGTTAATGTATTGTGTTCTAATTTTATGTTAATAAGATTTGTACGAGACGAGGTAAACGGTGCTCTGTATTTATTTGTTCGAGGAACAGACACAGTCGAGATGTGTTGGTACACTGGTAAAAAAGGCTCTATGTGCTGGGATATATGTGATCTTGACATGTCAAGGCAGCTAACAGACTGATGGGTAAGCCGATTTGTCTGTTACCTGACCTGGGCCCTGGATAGTAAGACAATATCAAAAGTAAGACTATTGGTCAGATTTCTAGAGAGTATAGAACTTCCTTCCGGAGACGGATGGAGGCCATCTCTCTTTAGCAGGTCAGGTCTTCCTCAGAAATGCTTCCAATTGTCTATAAACCCTACGTTATGCTGAGGGCACCACTTTGACATCCAGCCATGAAGAGACACTAATTTACTGTAAGTTTCATCCCCCCGGTAGGCGGGGAGGGGACCAGAGCAAATTACATTGTCTGACATTGTTTTTGCAATTTCACACACCTCTTTAATAGTATCTCTGGTGATCTCCGACTGGCGGAGTCTGGTGTCATTCGTGCCAGCGTGAATAACAATCTTAGAAAACTTATGTTTAGCATTAGCCAGCACTTTAAGTTTGGATCTAATGTCAGACGCTCTGGCTCCTGGTATACAATCGACTATGGTGGCTGGTGCCTCAATGCCAACGTTCCTGAGTATAGAATCTCCAATAACCAGGGCACCTTTAACAGATGTCTCAGCCGGTGTATTGCTGAGTGGAGAAAATCTGATATTAAAACAGGAACGTGATTTGGATGCCGAATGTGACTATGCCGCCTGACAGTCACCCAGTTAGTCAGCCGCCTTGACTCTGAAGTCGGAACCGAGCCATGTGTATTACGCTTAACACTAGGCGCACCCGAAACAGTGTTCGTAACATTAACATTAGCGGTCTTACTGTCCTCAACTAGCGTTCGGATGCGCGCTTCTAGTAATCACCTACAAAGCCTTAAATGGCCTAGCGCCCTCGTATATTAAAGAACTACTATCAGAATACAATCCATCACGTAAACTGCGCTCACAAAATAATTATCCCTAGAATATCAAAAGTGTCTAAAGGTGGTAGATCCTTTTCCTACTTAGCCCCTAAGCTCTGGATTGATTTACCAAATAATGTTCGAGTATCAGACACAGCCGATCAATTTAAATCTAAACTTAAGACATTCTTCTTTAACAAAGCAGTCACATAGAATGTCCATTAAATGTACTTTTCCCGCAGTAATTATTTTTGTCTAGAGCAAAGCACTCACATACCTCATATGGGTAATATGCTATTGCCGCAATAGTTAGCCTGTCCGGAACCGAGCTGAATTAAACCACTATAATGTATGACACTTGCAGTACATGCGAACGGCCCCTACGCTAATAGAATTCTGTTTTTGTCTCCCTGTCTCGTCCTCGACCCCGAGGACAATGAGACAAACAGACCCAGTTCCTGCTCCTGTGAAGGTCATCGCACCACTGATCTACTGGCTGTCCTTCAACGTGATGCCCAACCGATGCGCGACCAACGACCACCGGCTGAACCAGTTTAATCCGCTTACCCGCTTCCTATCCTTACCGTGTCTATATATATATATATAAATATATATTAAATTCTCCCTAGGGTTTTTTGTCCTTCTAGGAGTTTTTCCCACGAGGTTTTCTCCTAAGGGGGTTTTTTAGTCCCAGGGACAGTCAGCCAACTTTGGCTTAACTTAGCACTTTACTGTATACGTTACATTATTAATATGCACGCTTGTACAGTTTTAACCTTAGCCGCTATATTTTACTTCTTATACTATCTATTGATTTTCTGTGTTCTCCTCTACATCTTCTCATGTAAAGCTGCTTTGCAACAATTAACACTTGTGAAAAGCGCTACTGTATATAAATAAAATTGAATTGAATTGAATTGGAAGGTAAAAAAAAGAGGATATTAAACAGGGAGAATAAAAAAGAGCGGATGTAATGATTTACAAACTAACAGTCCTCCTCAAAGAGAGTTTGCACAAATATCAACAAACTGTCAAAAATGAAAAATCTAGATATTTCTCGGATATTATCTGCAAAAACTCTCACAAGCCACGCGTTCTATTTAAGACTATAAATACTGTTCTGAACACTCCTCAATCAGTGGGATTGGAATTTTCTGCTAAGCTATGTGATGAGTTTTTAAATTTTTTTGTTAATAAGGTGGCTGCTATAAGAGCTAACATATCTCTTGCTTCTGTTGATCCATCTATCTTTTCTGTTTGCTCTACTGTTTTTAATCAATTTGAACCTGTTTCTCTTACTCTCCTGAGGGATATTACTGCCAAAATGAAATCCTCTGTATGTTCTTTAGACATCTTTCCATCATATTTCATGAAAGATTTATTTGATGTTCTTGGTCCTAACATTATGATCATCATAAATAGCAGTTTGTCCTCAGGAGTTGTACCACAGAATTTTAAACATGCAATTGTGGAGCCATTGATCAAGAAAGCAAATTTGAATGCTTCTGTACTAGAAAATTTCAGGCCTATTTCTAAGCTTCCGTTTTTCTCCAAAATATTGGAGAAAGTAGTTTTTATACAACTGCAGTCTTTTCTAGAGTTAAATGGACTTCAAGAAACTTTTCAATCTGGTTTTAAAACATTTCACAGTACAGAAACTGCTCTAATTAAAGTGTATAATGACCTGTTACTTGCTACTGACTCTGGTGATTATGCTATTCTCATGCTACTTGATCTCACGGCTGCATTTGATACGGTGGATCATAAAATCCTGATTTCTAGGCTGGAGCATTGTGTTGGAATCAAAGGAACTGTATTGGAGTGGTTTAAATCTTATTTATCTGAGAGAAGTTTTTCAGTTCGCCTGGGTGATTTTGAGTCTTCTTCTGTGCAGCTCTCATGTGGTGTTCCTCAAGGATCCATTCTTGGTCCTATACTATTTACATTATACTTACTTCCATTAGGTTTGATCTTCAGAAAACATGAAATTTCGTTTCATTGTTTTGCAGATGATACACAGCTTTACATGCCTTTAAAGAGAAAAGACTCATATTCTATTAAACCTCTGCTTGAGTGTCTTGATGATGTTAAAACTTGGATGGCGTTAAATTTTTTATCATTTAATGAGGGGAAAACTGAGGTTATCTTATTTAGGCCCGGCAGTGCTTGTGAGTCACCAGATTTAGATTTGGATGTTTTAGGTTTATATGTTAAGCCTTCTGTTAAGAACTTGGGTGTTATATTAGACAGTGAATTTAAACTGAACAAACAGATTAATCTAGTAGTTAAGTCTAGTTTTTTCCAGTTGAGACAACTAGCCAAAGTGAAGCCTTTCCTTTCGTTTAGTGACTTTGAGAGAGTAATTCATGCTTTTATTTCTACCCGCCTTGATTACTGTAATGGCCTCTATGTGGGCATTAGTCAAACTTATCTATCACGTTTACAGATGGTACAGAATGCTGCTGCTCGACTCTTGACTGGTACTCGTAAGCGTGATCACATTACACCTATTCTTGCATCTTTACATTGGCTTCCTATACGTTTTAGAATTGATTTTAAGATCCTGGTGTTAGTTTTTAAAGCATTACATGGTTTAGCACCTCGCTACCTTTCGGATTTATTAAAACCTCACACTCCACTAAGAGCTCTTAGGTCAGCTGACCACACCCTCCTGAGTGTCCCTAGAACAAAAAAAAAAAGTAGGGGGGATCGAGCTTTTGCGGTAGCAGCACCAAAACTGTGGAACAGTCTGCCACAAGACTTAAGACAGGTTCAAACTATTTCCCTTTTTAAATCCTATCTCAAAACTTATTTTTATAGTCTTGCTTTTAATTCAGTTTGAGAGCTGTTCTTTTTATGTTTCTTGTGTTTTAAGAGGACTGTACTGATATTCTATTATTGAGTTTAATGCTGTGTGTCTTTTAATACTAGGTTTTTACTTAATTTTTGTTTATTTTATATTATATTTTATTTTAAGCTGTTTGGCTTTGTCTGTGCAGCACTTTGTGAGACACTTGCTGTTTTTTAAAAAGTGCTATATAAATAAACTTTTGATTGATTTTGATTGATTGAACAGTCCCCTGTTATCTTCCAATAAAGATCTATTTCTTCTACCAGCACTTGATTCATTTCTGGAACTGAAATTCTTTTACAATTGTGTTACTCTTTCTTTTCTAAATAATTTAAAAAGATATTACTGCACTACTGAGGTTACTGCCCCAGTGCTATAAATCCCTTACTGTTTATTGTTTTATTATTTTACCTCATTTGTAAGTCACTTTGGATAAAAGCATGTTTTAAATTATAAATATAAATGTAAGAACAGAGAAGCGGTGAAACAGAGAGGAGATTAAACAGAGGAGCAGAACACGAAAATGATATTTCAAAGGCGGGAAAACAGTACATTATAAATAGTAGAATATAGAGATTAGGTAAAACAAAGAAGAGGTAAAACAGAGAGGAGGTGAATAATGAGATGTGCTAATACTAATAGAGGATGTAAACAGCAGATAAAAAGCAGGAGGTGAACGCAGAAGAGATGTGAACACAGCCGGCAGGTGAAACAGAGAGAGGTGACAGAGAGGAGGTGAACACAGGGAGCAGATAAAAATAGAGGTTAAACAGAGAGGATGTGAATACAGAGAGGACGCATCATAAATGAAGGACAGCGCAGGGGGAGCGGATGAGCAACTATAACTCAGAAAGAGAGAAAGAGAGATCTCATGAAAATATAGACGGAGTGGAGGACAAATCTAATGCAGAAGCAATGAAAATGAAGAAGAGGGCTTGGGTAGAAGAGACAAAGACAAAGATAAACGTTTCAATGCCACACACAAATCCAAATAAACCAAAATCTGCCCATAAAACATTTACTGCTGACTGCTCACAGAAAAAGGTTTGCATTTGAACTTAATTTTATTTTAAATAAGAAAGGCAAAATTTCAAAGCTCTAGAACTGTATTCAGTAAGAATACATTGTTGTTCATTTTTGTCTATTGGAGTACACTGTTAAGAGTCACGTCTGCTGTATAATTGTATAATGATGTTTAGTGTCAAGCAGATGTCTGATCTTGAGTGGAAAGTGGCATTAGATGAGTTTGTCTGATGGCAGAGCGCCAGGCCAGGCTGCATTCATTTGCTCCTCATTAATGGAGTGAAGTGTCTGCAGTTGGACACTGACAGGTTGAGATGCGTACATGAAGGTGTGGAAAGATGGGGAGAGAGAGAGAGAGAGAGAGAGAGAGAGAGAGAGTGTCGGGTTAGCTAGCGTTTAATGAACTCGCTCAGAGCTCATTGTCATGTTGATGTTGAAAGCCTGACGCTGCTCCTGGTCACTGTGTCTTTTTCCAATGAATCACTGTGACATTTGCTTCTGACAGCCAATCAAATAACAAGAACCACTGAAATATTACAAATATATCTGTACCATATCCTGCCAATGAATCTCTGCTCTTCCACACGCACAATGTGACCTTTAACTTTTAAAGATAGAGATGTTTTACAGAAACGTTGTGTCATATTGCTTCAATCATCCAAGATTTAAAACAGACCTGTGGCTTTCAAACTCATTTGTCACAGCCACATGCACAATGTTTTTTATGTAACAATGTTTTCTTAATGTATTGCAATATATTTAGGCTTTTGTATTTCTAGGTTAAGACTCGCAGTGCATCATTTTGAATAGTTTTTTCCTCATCAAAGCAGAATCAACTTAAAATACTCCATCATTAATAATCATACATTTATGTGTAATATATCATTTGAAACTGTGAAGGGTCTTATTTAATGTGTGTCATGTATCCTCTTGTGCAGATTGAGAAAGAATTGTTTACAAACGAGGACGCGTGTACTCACGTAATGTTTTTTTTTTACGAGCACCGCAATGTTTACGCGTGAGGAGATGCGAGTACTCACGCACATGGACGATGCCATATACGATGTATTTATATAGTTCATAGTTCAAACGCGCTTACAGAAACATATGCATTAAAGCATAACTAACACATTAAAACATAACGAAGCACTGCAGATGTAAATCTGAGATGTTCTGAATGTAGTTTATGTACATGATAGTTTATCTGTATTTAGTGCTATCAGTGATATTTACCCATCAGTTACATATGTAAGCTTATGTGGTAGTTCTGTGGACAATATAAGCTAACAGCTGTTTACAGTATAACTTCCTTACTGGTCTGCACCACTGACATCGTCAGTACAAATCCATGAAGTGGAAAGACATGTTCACCCTTTTTGGACATGAAGTTATATGGTAACATGAGCCACATGAAGTTTTGTGTATCAGTTTCTAAGCATTGCTTAGAGATAAAGACTTGCCAGTCATGTTATGTTCACTTGTACCTTCAGGAACTGTTTACAAATTGACAAAAATGTGTTTGCTAAATGTTACTCACGTATTATTTTAGCACAGTTTGTGCTGAATACAGTGTTATTTGCAACATGATCTCACAAAGTTTCGTGGGATTGTCACAGAATTTTTTGCTAATTTTTCCGTGGCATTCTCATGGATCTCCGCATTTTTCTTTGGCCCTGCCACAGACTTTCTTTTCAGTGGCTTTCTCACAGATTGATTACTCAAGTGTTTTGTCCTATTTTCTTACCATTGTCAGTTCGGTTTAAAATTGAGCAAAAAATTTTGTGACTATCCCACGGAATTCGAGATCAGGTTGGTTATGTCATATTAGCCATTATTATTTTTAAAGCAACTAAAAAAAGCCCAAATGTAAAAGCATGTCAGAACCTCTGCCAGTATCCTAAAATGGTTGTACCCCCAGAGGGTTAAGTGATAATTACGGTATTTAAGGTATACATTTTTAAATTAAGGCATACATTTGATATATTAGTCCATTGAGTTTGTGTATCAAAGCCATGGTTATTTTGTGGTAACCATGGTCTAACTATTATAGAAACAATTTAAATAAAATTTAAAAAAAGATTGTCACATAAATTATGTCTGAGGACTGATTCTCCATCCTTCCCAAAAACAGGAAGTTTCTGAGGTTCATCTTTTGGGACACAGCTTCCCAATATCGGGTACTTCCTTTAGGTCAAGCCCTCTCACACCGCACCACAATGTTGGACCTAGCTCTGGTTCCTGTATTATTCCAGGGCATCTGCGTTCTGAATTACATCAATAACTGGCTAATATTAGTTTAACAACAATGTAGGCTTGGTCGTCTCCTGTTCATATAGAATCCATTATTTTACTGTGGGTAAAATTAGGCTAGGCGATCACACACTGAGAAGTTGTTTCAGAGGCTGTTAGGTCTCATGGATGCAGCATCATGTGATATCTTTCCGGCTCCTTCACATGAGATTGTAACAGTGGTGGCTAGAAAACAAGCGGCAACCCATTTCGCATGATCAATGTCATGTGGAAATGTCTTCGTGCTTTAGTTTTATGGAAGACACCATGATTTCTTTCCTGAGGGCCGGTGTTGGGGGCTCAGTGTTGTCGAGTTATGCTAATGACAGATACATCTCTCACGGGCTGGGGAGTGTTTATGGAAGTCGATGTGGGTCATAATCTATGGAAAGTCTATCAGCTTAGTTGGCACATAGATTGCCTAGGGATACTGACAGGCTTTCAGGCTCTAAAACATCTTTAGCTAGGGCGGTTTGCGCTCACGCCCACTGTAAAAGTTGGCAACCAGAGCAGTGTACACTCCTGGGTGTCTGAATCAGGGTGCAGACATCATGACGAGATGGGGGCTAAGGCCCAAAAAATAAATGCTAAACCCTGAGGTGGCGGAGCTCAGTTGGACAAGGTTTTACTAAGCGGAAGTGGATTTGTTTGTGTCTCAAGAGACTGTCCGGCTTTGTTGTCCTTTACGCATTCAGCACCTGGTACAGCCGTGGCCAAGCATGCTATGTTTCTTTGAGTGACCAGTCACTTGGGAGAGACCGGTAATAAGTGCTTTCATGGCACTTACAGGCTGAGGCCGGTGAGCCGCATCCCAGCTTGGAACCTAGCGATTGTTCTGGACAGCCTGAACAAGTCCATCAAGGCCATCAAGTTTCGAGTCCATCAAGACTTTTTTATTCAAGTTTTTGGCACCAAAAACTATTTTTCTGTTTGCGAACACATCTCTGAGGAGAGTGGGCAATCTTCAGGACCTGTCAGTTTCCCTTATGTGCCTGGAATTCGCATCGGGATGGTCAAGGCTTTTCTGAGCCCTAGACTCAGTTATGTGCCTAGGGTGCTTACTAATGTGCCATGTCCTATAATTTTGCAGGCTTTTTTGTCCTTCTCCATTTATGGATTAGAACCAGGAAAGCCTAACAACTTAGGTTACCAATATAACCATGGCTCCCTGAAAACAGAACAAGAAGCTGTGTCTTACCGCAATACTCCCTGCATCCCTGTCACGTCTTGCTTTGGCACAGTTTAGCTGAATGTCATCTCCTTTGGATGCCCTTTTATAGCTTCCTCATTCCTACGTTAACCTCTAGCGTTCCATATTCCCATTGGACTGATTATACATAGGTGCTTTATACGCAATCACACAAAAGGCATTCCCATAGCATTGCTTTGGTGACGAAGCGTCTTGTTTCCCTTTCAGATACCATGGTTACTTGCCTAAATGCCTTCCAGGAAAATGTTCTTCTCTAAATATATAAACATACAAATATATCAAATGAAAGAACAGCCTCTGCTTTCAAATAGAGATGTTCCAATACCATTTTTCTCTTCCCGATACCGATTCCGATACCTAGGCTCAGGGTACCGGCCGATACTGAGTACCGATCCAATACCTGGGTGTGTATCTGTACAATATACAGCTGTACATATTACTAGCCCTGTATGAATGGATATAACTGTTTTATGGTGTGTTTCAGACTTATTCCTGTATAAAACATGAACAAATACATACAGTGAACTAGAGTATTTTTATTATCTGAAAGACATTTGACCAGTGGCGAACCGTGGGTACTTCAGCTGGGCCTTCAAAATATGCAATGAAGTGCAAATGCCTCTCCATCCATAATACTAGGCTATTCGTATTTCGTTAAATCATACAGTGAATGTGTAAAAATTCTGATCACGCAAAGTTGAATTACAGAATGGGCATTGTCTGCCTTTAAATGCAGTTTTAAAGTTTAAAATTAATTTAATCTAACTGATAAACACAAATACAGATTCTGCTGCTCTGTAATGACAGGGGCTCTGTAAATTTGCATTTAACCATCTTAAATTATGTTCTTTAATTTGTTTTTTATTTTTTGGAAATATATATTTAGCTGTAGGATACCTTGTTAATCTTTTTCATAAGGGGAAATATAGCACCCTGCGTTCTCAGTGCACCTCCTTGTGGCTTATAACTGTTGTCATAAGATATCCAGGGCTCGCAAAATCTCTAGCCCGAGCCCCGAGCCCCCGGGGCTATTGCGAATTCTTGTCGGGCTACCAAAATGTGTCTCCGCCCTGCCCATCGGGTATAGCGAGGTAAAAAATATTTGAATGTTTTCGCATTCTCTCAGATTTAGTTAGGAAATTATATTGTATGTAATTCGGTGTTGTCTGTCAGTCATTACTATCCTCACGTAACAAGTGAAACTGTCAGGAAGTAAAAGTATAATTAAACCCATTATTTTTCTCGTGATCGCGTCATATGCACAGGCTCCTCTGCACGCGCTTCTCCCAGCTGTGCTCTTCACGCGCTTAACGTAAGTAATTTCGTTTTTACCTCAGCCCTATCAAAATAGCTACAACGTCAATCACGTTTTCCGCCATTTACCTCAACCACTCTCACCGCAGAGATTCGGGCCATTAGACTGTATTAATATTAACGGTCTATGATCTTCGTCTTTGGTGTTTTACGGCAGCTCGCATCCAGTTTGTTGCATGATTAGGACTTCATGAAGGCTTACAATGTATTGTTTTTTGCCCGCCCACTTGAAATCAAAACGTGATTGGTCGATTTGCCCGTCACTCTCCACACCAAAACACATAGCTTGGCCTTCCCTGGGATTCATGAAGTCCTAACCAATGAATGAGCCAGATAACCGGGCCTTAATAGAGACAGACGATTCTGATTGGATTAGATGTTTTCATGACATGAACCTGACAGTAAACTTAACGTTAGAACATAGATGAGAGAAAATATATTACATGTATTGTATTAAATTGAATTAAATAGAAATTTAAAAATGTAAAAACATATTTTTATTGAATATTATTTATTTGTATTATTATAATAAAAAATATTTTTATTACTTTTTTTAGGCCTTCTCTGAAGGCGTAGAAGGCCCTGAAGGTTCCCCACTGCATTTGACAGTAATATTTATTTTTCCTAAGAGAAAACGAGCTACAAATCTAACACTGTAAACTGAAAGGGTATTTTAGTTTTAGAATAATTGGAAAAATCTGCGGAATTCTGTGGGATGATTTTAAATGTTTTTAAAAGAAATTAGAGAATTTAAGCTATTAAATATTACAAAATTGCTTCTAAAATAATTACTTTTTAAAGGCTTACAATTCTAATGAAAACACCAAACCAATGAGTCCTCTGAATTAAACTGGACCAACATGAACCAGACAATGTGCATGTCAGGATAGAATTATAGTCTGTAGCCTATATAAAATGACATTATTGTTATATTATAGCAGAATAAAAAAGCTTGTGTTAATACGTCATCATTATGAAATAAGCACGTATGAAGATAATTTCATCATTTTTACAACACAATGTCAACTTTATATTAAACATTACAATAGCATTTGTCTTGTAAATGGATTTGAAATGATGATGTGCTGAGTGCTGAGTGTCGCGTCACATAGATGACAGAGACAAGTAAGATCTGCGGTAAAAGTCAGTGGTAAGTTTTATTTCATCTCAAATATCAAACGGTTCATGCCCTTATCATTAAAAACAATCACAGCAAACAGCATGCGCAGGGTTTATGTACTTGTCAATGCCGCTCACAAACCCTCGAGGCTATGTATGTGTGCTTGTTGTCAATGATGCTTACTGGTCACAAACACGCTCAAGCGTGGGGTATGTGTGCTTGTCAATCATGGGCATTAAATCCGCAGAGTTCTCCGCGGAAATCTGCGGGCGCGGATTCCGTTGAGACATGTAGATGTTTTATTAGTCTGAAATACTAACAAACAGCGAACATAAGGCTGCATGCTTTCATTTCTTCACCTCTCTAAGTAAACAGTGGTTGCGTCACGCATGTAATAACGCTTTGAAGCATTAGCTTTAGTGTTAGCTATAATGGGCATAACTAGGTTTATTAAGAAAATTGTATTGGATCGGTACATGGGTTCAAATACTCGCCGATTCCGATGCCAGAATTTTTTTGTGGTATCGGCCGCATTTCCAATACTGGTATCGGAATCGGAACAACTCTACTTTCAAACAAACAAACAAATAAACAAACAAAAATGGAAAAGAAAACGTTCATCCTATCTTTATTTGTTTTTTATAACCTCTTAAATATGAATAGGTTTCTTAAAAAATACCAAATTTTGAGCAATACATTGCATTTTTGTAACGGAATTTGTTAAATGTCAGATTCAGAACAATTAAATTAGTTTTTGCTTCAGTTTTTTATTATTTGGGTAAAAGCGACATCCAGTATTAGCGGAATTACAGATTACAGTAAAAACTCGTCAGAAAGCGTCTGAAATTTTTTTCCTACATCTAGGTCACTATGATTTCTGGCTTGGATTTCTCCAAATGTGATTTTCACATGGTTCTTTAAAAAGATTTCTTTCTTATGAGGGAAACAATTTTTTAATTGGCAAAACAGGGACTTTTTATTAAAAAGGTTTCATTTCATCCTTAGAATTAGAAATGTTGATATTTTTATCTGAGTGTCTGAATCAATGACTCTAGAAAAATGTAAGATAATTTGGTTTGTTTCTTAGAAGAACAGAAGCAGTAGAGGTAAACAGAAGTCTCAACCTTCAATTAACCTCATTGCTATCTAGTGTATTGACCAACATTTTTCCTATCACAGTATTTTTCTCTTACTCTAAGTTTTCGGCTTAGGGTCAGAATAAGGTTAGATCTATGTTAGTTGGCAAGAAGGTTTGTTCCAGGACTGACAAACAATGTTGATTGAAGAACACATCATGATTGGCTAAGCCCTCAGGCCATGTATATTTAAGGGCAGATTTGGCAGTGAGAGTATCAGTGAGTCTGAACTCTTGGTTGGTAATGTAGAGTGAGTCGTGTCACCTTGATACCTGCTGTTTTAGTGACTCCTCTGTTTGTCCTGCCACTGAAACCTGCCAGCATTGATCACAAAAACAGTCTGGAGCTCTAGAATGAAAGTTTGTTTTGTTTGATTAAAGATTAAAGTTTGATTAAAACTAAATAAAGTGGTTACATGTGCTTAAAACAATGAGCTCTATCAATTTACTTGTCTGTCTCAGTCTGTCTCTACCTCTTAGCCACTATTAAATTAATTCTCAGTAGAGAGAGAACTTTCAAAATAATAGCTCTTATGTTTATATTTTTCAATAATTATTACCTTTCTCCAACTTAGATTACCCATATAACCATAGCGCCCTGAAAAAGAACAAGATGCTGCATCTCCACATAATACTCCCTGCATCCCTGTCATGACTTGCTTTGGCACTGCTTAGCTGAACGCTAAAACATAATAGCTCTTATGTTTATATTTTTCAATAATTATTACCTTTCTCCAACAAACTTTAATATAGCATGAAAAAAATGTTACTCTTAAAAATGCAGCAAAGTGTATTTTCTGTCAAAATAGTCATACAGTAACTGTACAAATTCTATGTCATATATGTTAAAAGGCAAAGTTAAATTTGAATTCATATGCCACACCAGGCAGGAAACATTGGCTTTAGCTTCCGTTAGTTGGATTATGTGGACATTTGTGCCACAAACCTTCAACATGCTCATTAGTTTGGTGTTTCTCTGGAGACAGGTGATTTTCTCAGAGCTTGAGCCAGCACCTGTGCCAGACAGCCTTTCACATTCACCCAGACCTCATCATTCAAGGGCAATTTAACATTGCTTTGCAAGCTCAGACACCAACTGCCTTCAACATATCTGGCAGTAAACTTTACCATAACATTACACATACTTTATACTCTAAAAATAGTCTTGAAGTAAATACACAAAAAGGCACAAGATAACATCTGTTTAAATCTAATGCATTTCTGGGTACAATACTTCTTAAGTATATCTAAATATGTACGTTTAGTTTAGTTTAGTTTAGTTTAGTTTAGTTTATTAATTTATAAAACAAAGTAAAAAAGGACATATAATGAAATCTGACTTTTTCCATGTTTAAGTGCTATAATTGGGTCCCCAGTGCTTCTATCAACCTAGAAAATGTGGAAAAGATAAACCCAGTAACTTAGTTTTTGTAAACCATTCCCTGAAAGCATGTGAAAAAATAAGTAATTGAAATTTCTATCAGTGATGTCAGAAGGGGATAATACGGCACCTTAACCTGCACTATCAAACCACAGCACTTCCATTTAGTGCAGATATTAGCTTATTTGCATTTAAAAAGACACACCAAACCGGAACATTTTTGCTTATACCTACAAAGTAAAGCAATTTTAACATGCTATAATAAATTATCTATATGATATTTTGAGCTAAACTTTACTTACATACTCTGGGGACACCAAAGATTTATTTGACATCTTAAAAAGTCTTGTAAAATGTCCCCTTTAAAAACAAAAGAAGTTGCAACCATATTGCTGTACAACAAATAAAATCTAATAAAAACAGAGTAAAAGTAAAACCCAATCCAGAAAAACAAAGGAACACAAAAAACTTTACACCCTCAAACAGAGTTAAAACATACAGAATAAAAGTGGGTTTTTAAAACATATTTAAACTGAGAAATGGGGGGGGGGGTATAAAGTGAAGAGGAAGACTTTCCATAGCTTTGGAGCTTGCGCAGCAAAAGCCTGGTCGCCCTTATTTTTAAAATGTGACTGAGGAACTGTGAGAAGGAATTGAATAAAAGACCGAAGAAATCTAGGGGTAGAATACACAGCGAAGAGATTACAAATATTCTGGAAAGCACAACCATGTAAAGCTTTAAAAACAAAAGAGCAAAATCTTAAAATTAATACAAAACTTAACTGTGAGCCAGTGTGGAAAGGCAAGTACTAGGGTAATGTGCTAACGTTTTCTAGTGCCAGTCAATAATCTATCAGCTGCATTTTGTACTAGTTGCAAGTGGTCGAGAGATTTGGGCAAACCAAGATAAAGTAAGTTGCAGTAATCCAGTATTGAAGTTATAAAAGCATGAATTACAGTTTGAAGGTCCTTGATGGAAAGCATCTTCTTAATTTTAGCAATTGATGTTAATTGAAAGAAGCTGCTTTTCACAAAAAGTACTAACCTGTTTATCAAAAGACAACATAAGATCAAAGACAACACCAAGGTTTCTAACACGATCACATACATTTGAAGACCGGTGGCCAAGCTGCTTTACAATGCCAGAAAACAGCTGTTGGACCAAAAAACATTATTTTAGTTTTGTCATTGTGTAACTGTAAAAAATTCAAATCCATCTAGCACTTTATGTCCTGAAGACATGCAAACAGAGTGGACACAGAACAGTTATTATTTTTAAGAGGGAAGTAAAGTTGAGTATTGCCAGCGTAGAGATGATATGATAAATTATGTTCTGAAAGATATAACCGAGTGGAAGCATATGAGAAAAGTAGAGGACCCAGAATAGAGCCCTGAGGAACACCATAGAAAATGTGAGCCAGAGATGAAAAACAATTCCTCATTCACAAAAAAAGATCTGTCCTTAAAGTAGAAGGCAAACCAGTTCAACAGATCCCTGAAAAACAGCTAATTAATTAAGTCTTTGAAGAAGGATATTATGATCTTTAGTGTCAAATCCTGCACTTAAATCAAGCATGATTAGAATACAGGAAGAACCAGAGTCAAGAGAACCAGAGTAAAATATCATTGGTAACCTTCAACAAGGCAGATTCATTACTATGAAATTCTCTAAACCCAGACTGAAATGTGTCAAAGATATAAAAACTATTTAAGTAAGATAATATCTGAGAATACACACATTTTTCCAAAATCTTTAAGATAAAAATCATTTGGATATGGGTCTGTAATTATTCAGAACATATTGATAGAGATTTAGCTTTTTTAATAGTGGCTGGACTATAGCATGTTTAAAAGAAGTTGGTACAATTCTATTTCTTAAGGAGCTATTGATATTAGCCGTAACAACTGGACTTAAGGTTGGAAAAACCTCTTCGAACATCTGAGAAGCAGAACATCAGAGTGACAAGAAGAGGGCTTCATACTAACAACTATTTCATGGAGCTATGAAGGAGGCACGAGTTGAAAAAGAGATAGGGAGCTCTGTTGAGAAGACATTTTTAGAGAAAGAGAATTTTGAAATGGAATGTTAGACCTGATACACTCGACTTTTGGATAAAATGTTTCAAAATATGTTTGCAGTCAGTGAAAAATTCTAATGAAGCACTAGGAGCAGGATTTTAAAAAGACATTTTCTTCAAATCTGCATTTTCCTGTTTAAGACATTCTCTGAAAATCTCGTATGAAAGTTTTTCTTTCTTCCAACTGCGCCCAGCATGCCTACACTCTTGTTTAATGTCACAAATGGGTCCCTGAAGCAACAGCTGTACTTTTTTCTTCATCTTGGATCTCTGTAGCCTTAGGGAAGCAACTGAGTCTAAGGTGGAACTGCAAGTACTATCAAACAGTTCAACTAATTAATCAGAATATAGATCATCCACAGTAGTTAACCAGTAGTAAACTATTAATACAGTATTGGAGATAATTTCCTGAACACAGCGAATCTGTGATGATATCCAGTCCTTGCTTTGTTTGTTTAAATGCTTCAGACATGCCAACTTCTAAATAAAGGGAGTGTAGTGTAACTTTCATAGTAACGTCATAGTAATGTCAATGTTTTCTTTTCTTTGTTTTCTAAGAACAAAATGACAAGATTTGAAATTAATTATTCTACCCCGCTAACGAGGCCCGCACACTCGTTCGTACTACAGAGACGGACTTTCAACGCTGACCCTCATGAAGGACTGATTGCCGGCTCAGTGTGTCTTTGACCTATTAGCATTATTAATTTTACAATAAATGTATTATGGAGGAAGTAAAATGTTAGCTAATGTAAGCTTATGTGTTTCATGACATATTTCTGAATTAAGCCATTAAACGTAATTATTATACGAGTTTAAATTCCTCGTAAAGTTAACATTACCATTTCTGACTACACAATACATGTCACATTTAAAACAATCAAATTAACTTATAAAACATCTTACATTTTGAGATTTAAGACTACTGTGAAGTTATCATAACTTTAAGATGTTATTTAAGACAGGTTCTTTATCGAGAATTTGATTTCTTACGTTTTTTTCTTTAAAACATTCTTAAGGAAAAACGAACTTTCTTAAGAAGCTTTTTTGAAAATACAAAATATTCTTAACATTTTTCTAAGTTTGAATTTAAGAAAAAAAAATGCCAGTTAAGATTTTTCTTCTTACGAATGTTTGGTGAATTCTATTATTTCAGCTTGTTACTCAAACTGTGGTATTTTTAGAGAAACCTACCCATATTAAAGAGGTTATAAAAAAGAACAAATGAGGATGAGTTTTTTCCCGTTTGGTTTGTTTTAAAAAGCAGGGGATCTGTTCTTTCATTTGACATATTTGTATGTTTATCTATTTATAAAAGAACATTTTCCTGGAAGGCATTTTGTGATACTTTTGTGAAAATCACAAGAAATGCTGGCGGGCAACTTATAAAAAAGGTAACCGGAAAATGAGTACATAGAGCTTAAATGGATAGTTCACCCAAAAATTCTCTCTTCATAACTCACCCTCATGTGCTTACAAACCTGTATAAATTTCTTTGTTCTGATGAACGTGAAGAAAGATATTTTGAGGAATGTTTGTAACCAAACCGTTCTTGAGCCCCATTCACTTCCATAGTAGAAAAAAGAATACCATGGAAGTGAATGGGTCTCAAGAATAATTGGTCTGGTAACAAACATTCCTCAAAATATCTTCCTTCGTGCTCATCGGATCAAAGAAATGTATACAGATTTGAGAGCTAGAAAATGATGGCAAAATTTTGGGGTGAACTATCCCTAATAGAGCAAGCAGAAAAAAATTGCTTAAAAGTGATTCTTGCTAAACGTGTCCCTCTCATGTTCAACATTCGAATCTGATTTAAGTTTAATAAGTTTGAATTAAGTTTAAATCAGCTGATTTATATGAATAACTGTACATTGAGCATTCCTTTGAAAGCACCAGAGTGTATTTACAGTTGGATCCACAATTTTAAAGCAGCTTCCCAAACACCCAACTATTTGGAAATCAATTTTAAATAAATGCATAAACATGTTATTTTAAAAACCCTCCAGTTTAGAGATGCCATTTGAGTCTTGAAAATGTCAAGCTTTAAAACTGCTTAATTTATTTCTTATCCCGTTAACTGGACTTATAACTTGACTGCATTTGATACATGGTGAAAGTCGTCTGACAGCTCTGACCTTATCTTGATGTCATACATACAGAACATTGAGATTTCACTTCGAAAAACATCTATTATATAAAGATCGATACAAAAGGCAAGTGTAAATACAGATAAACAGCTAGGCAGTAAAGAAACAGAGGAAGGACGCCTGAGCGCTGAGGTTTCCACAGGGAGGCTCTGAGGGGAAGCAGATGGAGCGTTTCCTCGTCCTCATAAGCAACACACGTCCACCTCATCCTTCACCCCAGAACCTACAGCGCATGACACCTCCTGCGGCGGCTGGGCCTCCTCGCCCACAACTACACCCTGACAGCTCCGACACCAGGCTGTTTGAATTAACTCTGGCCCAACGCATAGCACCCCGCTCGCAGTGTGTGCACCTGTGACTGGAGAGAATTTGCTGTCTGCGTTTGGCAGTTCTGTCCCCTTGCTGGCCTGATATGAATGACACTCATTATAGTAAGTAAGACTCTGCAGCACTGTAATGCCATACCACAGCACAAACTGTTCACAGAGCAGGACCTCTTTCAGTCCAGCATGAACATTACAGTCTGGACTTGCACTCATTAATGTGGTCCTTTATGTTGTTTCACAAACCATAAAAACATTTGGGCCCTATTATGGATAAGAGAATACATTTTTATTTACGTGTTACAAAAAATATATACTAACGTTTTGTTGCTTTGATTATGAATCCGGCTTAGACCATTTCCTTAATTTATTTTATATTTGTTTAAGCAAACAAATGAATAAATAGAACATGTAACATAAAGTAGAACAAGCTTATGTCCGTGCTGTATACCTATAATCTCTGTACATGTCCCGATCACCAATGATTTTCTTCACTATACCTCATGAAGTTTTGCCTGCCTTGCTTCAGGCACCTCCGACTTGGGAACACTGCTGTGGTCTACAGGTACATTTTAAGGCATTTTTTAAATAAAGCTTAAATTAAGCCTTTAAGACGTTAGTACAACAATATTTGGTGTGAAACTGCTTTTAAATAATCTGCATTATGAAAAGTGCTTTTAAAATAAAACTGCACCAATAGGATATAAATATAATACAACATTTATAATAACGTTTGTGACTCTAATTAAGATTTAGTTTTGTGTGAGGGTTAATACTGTTTTTATTTTGTAAAAACTCATGCTGTGACTCCAGCTTAACTTTATATTATACTTTTATTTTATATTTTAGAAAAAATATATTAAGTTTGTAATGTGTCAGTGTATTGCTTCAAATGATCTCTTTAATCATGCTATCCAATAGTGTAAGTATGTACTCTCATAACTGTGATTCCTCTCAGAATTTTTAGAGCAATTCAACATATGAGTATGAGCACTGCACCAATGTCCACAATGCGCCCAAACAAGAATTGTTGAGCCGGTCACAGGGGGCCACAGAAAAACACATAAATCAGTTATGAGCGACAGCGGGTCTCAGAGAGACGCCTAACAGAACGAAAGGGTGAGGCTGAAATGATATCTAAGCAACAAACAGCACTGTGGGTTTGGGAATAAGAGCGAGTCAGAGTTCAGCTCTTACCATACAGTACTGTACCTCCAGAACTGATGTCTGTACACCCTCTAAATACAGAGAGTCTCAGCGGACACCTGCTGTAAAACAAACAAGCACTTATTTAACGCTTCACTAACCTCCATTAATGACACAGGAGCTATTGTGCACTTGTCTACCTAAACACTGTACAAACACACAAAGTTCTTTGGTGGTCATATACTGTACCTTTTAACATGTATAGTAGACTTGATATATACAGTGGTGTGAAGAAGTGTTGGCCCCCCCTTTCTATTTTTTTGCATGTCACACTTTAATGTTTCAGATCATGAAACAAATTTAAATATTAATTAAATATAATTTTGCAGTTTTGCACACCATGCAGTTTTTAAATACATTTTTATTATGAAGGGAAAGCAAAATCCAAACACACATGGCCCTGTGTGAAAAAGTGCTTGCCACCTAAACCTAATAATTGGTTGGGCCACCCTGCAACAACTGCAATCAAACGTTTGCGATAACTTGGAATGGGTCTGTTACTTTGACTAGGCCAATCCAAAGTCTTCATTTTGTTTTTCTTCAGCCATTCAGAGGTGGACTTGCTGGTGTGTTTTGGATCATTGTCCTGCTGCAGAACCCAAGTTCACTTCAGTTTGAGGTCACAAACAGATGGCCAGACTTGTCCTTCAGAATTTTTTGGTAGACAGCTGAATTCACAGTTCCATTTATCATAGCAAGTCTGCAAGTCATGAAGCAGCAAAACAGCCCCAGACCATCACACTTCCACCACCATATTTTACTGTTGGTATGATGTTCTTTTTCTGAAATGCTGTGTTACTTTTACGCCACACATAATGGGACACACACCTTCCAAAAGTTAAACTTTTGTTTCATCAGTCCACAGAGAATTTTCTCAAAAGTTTTGGGGATCATCAAGTTTTCTGGCAAAACTGAGACAAGCTTTTATGTTCTTTTTCCTCAGCAGCCGTTTTCGTCTTGAAACTCTGCCATGCAGGCTATTTTTCCCCAGTCTCTTTCTTACGGATGTAGTCATAAACACTTAACTGAGGCAAGTGAGGCCTACAGTTCTTTAAATGTTGTTGTGAGGTCTTTTGTGACCTCTTGGCCAGCCACCCCTGGGAAGGTTCATCACTGTTCCATGTTTTTGCCTTTTGTTGATAATGGCTCTCACTGTAGTTCACAGGATTCCAAAGCTTTAGAAATGACTTTATAGGCTTTTACAGACTGATAGATCTCATTTACTTTCTTTTTTATTTGTTCCTGAATTTCTTTGGATCTCAACATAATGTGTAGCTTTTGATGATCTTTTGTCTACTTCACTTCTTCTTCTTCCGTTTTAATGGCGGTTGGCAACTAACTTTAATAGAGCATTACCGCCACCATCTGGACTGGAGTGTGGTACTAGAGTCCAGAGGTGTAAAAAGTACTCAAAAATTTTACTCAAGTGAAAGTACAAGTACTGATTGTAAATTTTACTCAATTAAAAGTAAAAGTATCTGGCCAGAATTATACTTGAGTAAAAGTAAAAAAGTACCCCATTAAAATTGTACTTGAGTATTAAAAAAGTAAAAGTAACCGGAAGAAGGAAAACGAGAGATTCATGTTTAAGCTTTCTCTAAAAACATGAAATGAATGAACCACATACAAGGTTTTATCCTTTACAACTGTTTGTATTTAATTCTATTTCATTATCAAACTATAAGACTACTACCTAATTTCCAACATGATCTCACAAAGTTCCGTGGTATAGTCACAGAATTTTTTGCTCATTTATCCGTGTCATTGTCACAGATCTCCGCATTTTTCGTGTCTGTACCACGGACTTTCTTTTCCATGTCAGTTTCACCTATTGATTTCTCAATTGTTTTTTCCTATTTTAAACCATTTTCGCGTGGGTTTGGGGTTAGATTTGGGCTTTGGGTTAGGATGTCGCTTTAACTATTGGTTTATAATATTTTTTCCATACTATTAAACAATTGTCACCTGAAGTTAGGGTTAGGAGTTGGGTTTGGATGTCATTTTATGTTACAGAAAGTCGTTCTAACCCCAAACCCACGCGAAAATGGTAAGAAAATAGGAAAAACAATTGAGTAACAAATACGTGAAACTGACACGCAAAAGAAAGTCTGTGGTACAGACACAGAAAAATGCGGAGATCCGTGACAATGACAATGAATTTTAATATGCAACATGCTACTCAAAATTGTAAAACCTCGAATTTAAATTAAATTTCAAGCTCTATCAAGCCTCTCACAGGCAGCCGATGCAGAAAGAGGTGTATTATACCTTGTTCACGAATCCAATCACATTTAGAACGGTGAACGGCTAAAAACCACATGAGTTGTAGCGGGCCACCATTCGTCAAACTTTTATGACCCCCTCCCCCACCCCCTGACAGGTCGTGTTCTGACAGCTCGTGTTCTGACAGCTCGTGTTTGACAGGGGGTGGGACTATCAATCAACCGGTGTACAAACTGTCTACTTTAGACAGCGAGTGTGTAATCGTTTTATGACATGTCATTTAGCGGGTTGTTTTTCCTGTGTGTGTTTTATGTCAAGCGTATGCTGTCATGTTTAATGACAGCTCGTGTTTGACAGCTCGTGTTTATTGACAGGTTGTGTTTTGACATTTGCCCCCTGCGTCTCTCTCTCCCTCCTTTCTCGCCCGTGCGCGTATCACTATTGCGTGTCACACTGCGGGTGTGTGTTGTAAACGAGTAAAGATTTCTAAAACTCAATGTTGGTAAAATAATTCACCATTACGGTGACAAAAAGTAAATGTTTATTTTAGATTTAGACAAATCATGAACAAGGCTCTGATTTAAACTTTTTGGTTGTAACATCACAAGTTATTTAATTAAATATTCCGTATACGTGTATAGTTTAAGCAATGACCTAAGCCATAACCTTCGGTGTCATCAATACTACAATCTTTAGACGAAAGTCTAAACCCAAGGTTCTCAACAGGCGGCCCGCGGGCCGAATACGGCCCGTGTCCCTTTAATATATGGCCCGCAGCCTCGCGGACTTGAATTGCTCTCACGGGACTTTTACCTCATACGCCGAGCGGTCTGCGCAGCATAAAGTGGAGCACACTTTTTAAGTCATGAACACCAAAAAAACTTTTACATTTTATTATTAAAATGATATGATCACAACAGAACAAATCATTATATCAATATATTTATTATTATAACCTAAATAATTTTAAAAATAAATTACATGTGTACAATTTTCATGCAACCTATCGCGAGACTAGTCTGTAAACGCCAAATCAGTTTACTTCATCGAAAACTTATCGAAAGACAAACGTATGAAGACTGCCTAAGTTTGAAAAACAAAATGTTTGTTTAAGAAAAAACACAAGTAAGACCATCTGATGAATTTACATAAGCTCACACATAAGTTGACACTAGTGAAGAAATCTAATTTACAATGTATGAAAAAGGCTAATATATGAATGCTGCCTAAGTTTGAAAAGAAAAGTTTGTTTCTGAAAATACGCGAAACTAGGAACATCAGTAACAAACCATAGGTAAAATATAATTTCATGTTTGCTTATTATGCACTGATAGATGTGCTAAGTTGAACCTAACCCCTCAGGCAAACCAATGGTCTGCTCAACTTCATAAAGATCCTGTCATTGCTCCTGTCATTGAGGGGGTTTTGTGCTGTAAGTCGTAAAGCTAAAGACGCTGATTGACCTTAAAACCTAATCTAGCCTATATCAGGTTAGGATGTTCGAATAGTATATTTTTATTTTTTAAATAAGTGTTAAGGTTTACCTATTTAATATGTGTACATGATTGTACCGTTATGTAGATGTACATCCTATCTGGTGTTGTTGATATAGATAGTTTAATGGAAGCACACACAATGTTTAACAAAACCACACACACACACACAAAAAAAGTCTAGTGTGTCTCTGTAAGCCATGGCAATTTTGTTAAATTTTTTTTTGTCTTTAAAGAAATGTTTGTTGTCACGTTAGTGACAACCTGGCTTATAACCAGTGTTGGGGAAGTTACTTTAAAAAAGTAGTGTTTGCTCGTTACTCGTTACTTTTTAAAAAAGTAATCCATTACTTTACTTAGTTACCGCCTTTGGAAAGTAACTTTTTACGTTACTCGTTACTTTTACGTTACTTTTATGTTGCCTGACATTGGGCAGAACCCAATATCTGTTTCTAAATGTGTAGGCCTAAATAAAGTTATACTATGGAGGACATAACAGGTATTTCTTTTGTGCTCTTTATTATAAAAAAGTATCAATAAGTTCCTTAGGAACAACATGGTAACCTCAAAATGAGTCATATGTCTCAAAATAAATTTATCTGAAAGTCTGTTTCTTCTGGGGGTAAGCACAAGACCTACCAGGCTGAACAGCCTTTCCACTAGTGCACTGGATGGTGCAGGGCCGGCCCTGGCCAATTTGCTGCCCTAAGCAAGATTTCACCTGGTGCCCTTTAGAATCACAGAATCACAATTGTGTTCCAATCATTTTGTTCATAACTTACACAGAAACAAACTGCACAGCTTTGTCTTGTTTTTCTTTATTTTGAAAATATTTTGGAAACAAACACAAACACACGAACACATACACACAATACCCTGTTACTCAGGCATTTGATCTTGACATTGTTAAAATCTTGTCTTTTTTACATGTTTTAACACTGTACATTTAACTTAAAATATTTAATTGTGTACAAGAAAACAGCTCTTATTAATGAATTATTAGTAGCATGTTGTAGTGTCTCGGGAGATTGTGCTCATTGTTAAATATGTTTGTGGCTATACTGCACTGGAGCGGCAGTTTAAAATATAAACCCAGAATTCAGCGAACGTCAAGAACAAGAAAAAAACAATAAGGCCAAGACGCGGGATTTAAATTACGTTACAAGGACCATGTATACATTTCAATGTTTCTGGACAGAAATACCAACTTTGTCTGGTATTAATAAGCTGAACATTGGAGTGCTGGCTGCTCCCCGCGGTGCTGAAGACGCGTGATGGCACATATACACAGATATCTACGTGCAATCTATTGGAAAGTGGAGGAGTCATTAGTTGGGTTAGTAAAATAACGAAATTACAGCTTTTAAATAGAAGAAAAAAAGTTTTTTTTGTAAAGAGATATATTTTTTTAAGTTTAAAAGTGCAGAACTCTTCTCAAGGGGAAGAAAGCTATACTTTTCCCCTTACGTGCAACCTATCGGAAAGCCCAGATGAGTTAGTTGGGTTAGTAAAATAATGAAATTATAGATTTAAGTACAAAATAGTATTTATATAAAGAGAAATATTGAAATAAAAAGTGCAGAACTCTTCTTAAGTGGAAGTAATAAAGTAAAATAACGAATAATTATATAATAACGATTAATAGTTTCCAATAGGTTGCACGAAAATATCTGTGCTGCCACCAGTACTCCGTCCGAGCGCGTTTTCAGCACCGCGGCCAGCACTCCTATGCGCAGCTTAATACCAAACAAAGTGAACAAGTTGGTATTTCTGTGCAGAAACATTGAAATTGTAACATTATGTAAATTCCGCGTCTCTGTCTGATTGTTGTTTCCGTTTTCTTGTTCTTGACGTTCGCTGAATTCTGGGTTTATATTTTAAACTGCCGCAGTGCAGTATAGCCACAGAGCTATTTAACAAGCACGATCTTCCGAGATACTATGCTAAGATACAATTAATACAAAACGAAATTCACTTCAAACGGAGTGGGTAGACATGATTTTGACCACTTTATTAAGTTTGTATTCGTAGAAACCTTTCTCTAAAGTGAATTTCGTTTTGTATTAATTGTATCTTAATTTCAATCAATGTTTTATCAACCAATTGCTTGAATTTAATAAATTAGAAATAAATAAAAGAAAATGATTTAGTTTTATATTTATGTTTAAAAAATGTATTTAATTCAAACATAAATATGAAGCTGAATCGTTTTCTTTAATTTATTTCTTATTTATTAAAATCAGGCAATTGGTTGATAAAACATTGATTAAAATTAAGATGCCTCCATCCCTCAAAAGTTAGCGTTAGCTGCTTCTTGCTTGCCATGATTTCTTTGCAGACTGATACGAGCCTCTGTCATGTGTGTGGACCTTGTGACTATTGTGCAACCGCGCAGATGGCAGTGTCGCTCTCAAATCTAACCAAAAGTAAAGTTGCGCTGAATTGGAAAATGAACTACGTTACGTTACCAAATTTTCAGTAGTAACGCGTTACACTACTTTTTTCTCAAAAAAGTAGTTACGTTACTGTAACGCGTTACTTTGTAACGCGTTACACACAACACTGCTTATAACATCGTCAACATTGATAAATAATATATGTATACATTTTATTATTCCCCAAATGGATAACAGATGGGTTTAAGGCTACGTTAATTAAAAATAAACACCAAAATGTGAGATAAAATGTCTTAAACCTTTTAAGTTTCTTTAAATCGCAAATAATGGATAACATGATTTAATCAGTATCTGTGTAATGAAGAGTAAATCTAAAACCCCTTTACTTTTTGACAATGAGGGGCACAGCCTTAATATCAAAGCTTTAGTAACAAGCAGAGACATCATAGCCCCCCATGCAAACACACACACACACACACACACACACACACACACACACACACACACACACACACACACACACACACACATGCACACACCTTGCATAGACACTGGCTCATAAACACGCACACACATAAACAGACTGTGCACACACACACACACACACACACACACACACACACACACAGACACATGCGCGACTCGTTGCTGCTCATGTGACTTTAGATTTAAACTTACTCATACACACCTAGATGTTTATTTATGGATTGTGTATAAGAACGTTTGGATGTTAAAAACAACAACAAAAAAATAAGTTCGAATAGCTTTTGTCATAAAAGTCACATGGCCGTTTCATTAAAAAAAAAAAAAAAAAACATGTTTAAATCAGAGGCGTTCTAAAACTAGAAATGCTGACAGAATTGCATTTGTTGTATAATAAACACTTAGAGGTTGGGATCCACAGCGGACACAAAACCAGAAAATGGGGTCAAAATGTCTTAAACATTAAAAAGTTTTGTTTTTAAAAACATAGATATGTGAGTGCATGTGTTTATTGCTCTATGCAAATATCTTATGAGTATGGGATAATGATATGCCTAAAATAACTTTTATATAGCCAGAGCTCTCAGAATTACATTTATTGTGTAATAAACACATATTCACAGCTGGTTTTAAGGTGTCATAAGATTAAAACAGACCCAGAATATGAGATGAAAATGTCTTTAATCGTTTAAAAGTTTCTTAATGGCCTATATGTGCACGCATCCGCGTATGTTCTATTGTGAACTCCGGAGCCCCGATCTTTAATGGCTTGAACAGAACCCTCTGCTTGAAAAGCTTCACAGATCTCGTGAAGCGAATCAGCTTTAATTTAGTTTAAAATAAATAGACTTTATGTCTAAAGAATAGTAGGCCTACGGTGGTTTTGGTACAATTTATTGCTTAAATATAAACGTACTGAATATTTCATTAAATAATTTTGTAATGTTACAAACTTTTAGATCTGGTTTTGGTACAATTTATTGCTTAAATATAAACGTACTGAATATTTCATTAAATAATTTTGTAATGTTACAAACTTTTAGATCCTGCAGTGTCTCCCCTAAAATAGGCTCTGGTGCTCTACCTAAAATCTAAAATAAACCTTTTAGTTATTGTCAATGGGGCTGAATTACATTTATTTATTTTACCAACCCAGAGGTTTAGAAACAGTACGGTCTGCTGAACACCGCTGTCCAGACACACTGGGGGTTGTCTGCTGGTTGATAATGGATGGTGATAGAGAGAGAGACTGAAACTGATCGTCCAAAACAACAAACTTTTTTCCACATCAATAAATATGATGAACACTCGCAAGACAAGAAACACGCACTGGAATAACATGTTCAAGAAACCTTTTATTTTGACAATGCGTACCGTGTTACATTTATCGTAAATACACATGTGGATGTTAGATGACATTAATGAATTCAACCCAGAAGAGGGTGTGAAATGTCTTAAAACGTTTAAAAGGCTCTTAACACTGTATATAAGAGCGCATCAGCCTACGTTTTCTGACAACTTTGGTGCACGCATTCACATGTTTTAATCAGAGACTTGGTTAAAGAAAGTCCCAAATCTAAAATAAACCCTTATTATACCGGTGTGGACAGAATTACATTTTATTGTGTAATGAACACATATTCACAGTTGATTTTAAGGTGTCATTTTTTAAAACAAACCCCAGAAGATGAATTGACAATGTCTTTAATCGTTTAAAAAAGTTTCTTAACGTTTGGATATGAACACGCATCCGCTTATGTTCTCTATTGTAAGCGCAGGACCGCAATCTAATGGTGTGAACAGAATATTGTGCATGAAAAGATTAAGATTTTATTTAGATTAAAATAAATACCCTTTAGTCTAAAGAATATAGTATTGATGGGACCCCGGTGATTTTGGCACAGTTCATTGCTATACACGTACTGAGTATTTCATTAAATAAAATTGTGTTGTTACAAACTTTTAGATACTGCATTGTTTGCCATAAAATAGGTTGTGATCTAAAATAAACCTTTTACTTTTTGACAGAGTTACCATATTACATCTTACCACTACAGTTTTAAAAGACTCTACCTAGATTACAAACCGCCCCTGCTGTGAATTATCTATCACACACTGTCATAAGATCAGCATCAGAAATTTTGTGTCTGATCAGAAAAATAGACTAGTTCAATAGAAAATATCAGAATTATGTTTACCCAGATACAACTAAAATATTTGTTTCTTGAATGTCTATAAGAAACTTTTGACAAACAAACGTTTATATCAAACTATATTTGTCATACACGGGGGCACTTCGCCTAAAATCTAAAATAATACTTTATTTTTGTCAGAGCAGACAATATAAGACTCATTGTATAATATACGCATTTTCACACATGGTTTTAAGAATCATTTAATTAAAAATAAACCCCCTAAGATGGGATGAACACGTCTTAAAAACATTTAAAAGTTTATTAACGTCAGATATAAGTTCACTGTCACCATCGGTGCACGTATACACATGTCTTAATCAGAGACTTGGTTAAAGAATCCCCTAAATCTAAAATAAACCCCTATTTTGCCATAGTGGACAGAATTACATTTATTAAGGTTATTTTAAAACAGCATATATGAACACTCACCCGGCGCTTTGTCAGGCACCGCCGGATCTTTAATACGCGTGAAACTATAGAGCAGGTCATGAAAAGATTCACGGAACTCCTGAACCGTTTAAAATTTTATTTAGTTTAGACTTTCGTCTAAAGATTGTAGTAATGGCTTAGGTCATTGCTTAAACTATACCCGTATACGGAATATTTAATTAAATAACTTGTGATGTTACAACCAAAAAGTTTTAATCAGAGCCTTGTTCATGATTTGTCTAAATCTAAAATAAACATTTACTTTTTGTCACCGTAATGGTGAATTATTTTACCAACATTGAGTTTTAGAAATCTTTACTCGTTTACAACACACACCCGCAGTGTGACACGCAATAGTGATACGCGCACGGGCGAGAAAGGAGGGAGAGAGAGACGCAGGCGGCAAATGTCAAAACACAACCTGTCAATAATCACGAGCTGTCAAACACGAGCTGTCATTAAACATGACAGCATACGCTTGACATAAAACACACACAGGAAAAACAACCCGCTAAATGACATGTCATAAAACGATTACACACTCGCTGTCTAAAGTAGACAGTTTGTACACCGGTTGATTGATAGTCCCACCCCCTGTCAAACACGAGCTGTCAGAACACGAGCTGTCAGAACACGACCTGTCGGGGTGGGGGAGGGGGTCATAAAAGTTTGACGAATGGTGGCCCGCTACAACTACTCACATGAAATCTGTTTTTTCTAATCCGTTTCAGGCTACATCCAGAGGTGGTTTGAAATCCTTTTCAAATTGCATTTCCGGAAATCGATTTCAGTCTTACTGTCCTGATCGCATTTGTAAACTTTTCGGTTACGTCATGCTGCCATGTCACATAAAACACGTCAGACGTCGAGGCAGATTTTCATGTCAGCGCGACGTCATTGCCATAGAAACAGTGCAGATAATCCAGAAAACGGCTACAGGACGCAGAGATCGGATCTGAACAGTTGTGATACACAATGTGGACAGTGAGTCTGTCAAATTAGATATGCACCAAAATTTGGACTGACAGTGTGAACAAGGTATTAGTCTTGATAGAGAGGCTTCAGGAAACGTGTCACACTTCATGTGTTGTCGGTTTCAAAGAGGCAAAAAATCTTCATCATTAGATGAACTGTTGGCCAATTCCTTAGTGGGTTCAAAGGCTCCAGAATAAATAACATTTAAATTAAACTGCCCATCAGCGCAATTCAATTGGCTTGATAGAGCAAGCAAAAATAGATCTCTTAAATAGAAGTACTTTTTGACTGTAAATAAAATTGTAAGGAGTAAAAAGTACTTTTTTTCTTTAAAAAATGGAGATTGACATCACAATACCGCGAGAGCAACTCGAAATCAGACTTCTCCGTGTGATTTCTGGAATCGCTCTCACGGTAATTTTTATGTCATCCAGCTGTTGGTTCTTACAGCGGTGCATAAAATTGAACAAACCGAACAAACCTAATAACAGACATTAAAGTATGCGCGTGTATGAGGGACAGGTGCACTAACACCTGATTGCATCAGTAAATTGATCTGTAACAGTGTTACAGATATATTACACATTATTTTGTAGTGGACAAAATAAGTAAAACAAGCAGATTGTAATTTAATATCTATTGTCAGATGACAGCTGTGCTTGAATACAAACTAGACAATGCAGGCAATGTGATTATAGACATTTTAGTGAAGCAATCTCTTGTATTTACTTAAGACAACAGGAAACTAAAAATAAAACCATCACAATAAATGAAAACGTATAGAAGTGAATCCCATATGAAACAAATGTGTTTTTCTAACAAACCATCACATATTTACTGTCAGCTCAACACAGCTGTGACAATTCCACAGCTTTATTTTCATGAATCAGCTGAGCACTTTAATTGTGGTATATCCTGGGTCTGTGCGTGAAGTCTGGGTGCTGAGGAACAGCCCTGTGTGTGTATCGAAATCACCCGATTGGCTGGTCTCCGGTCGATTGCTTTGCTTTCCCGTGGCATCATGGGAAAGCTGGGATAGAAGTGTCCATCCGATGCACGCTTCAGAATCTGGGCGGACTCAGTAGGGCATCCGGGGATTTCTCGCCTACTGATTTTATGGATACTGAGGATTCAGACGTACTACTCTGTTCACGTGCTGTTTCCCCTACTACATTTTCAGTAAGTAGGCAGTTTCGGACAATACTTAAGTACACATGCCTCTGAATCTCGCGAGAAATTGTCCAAAATCCCGCTAATTCTCTCCTACCCTTTTACGTATACTGAGGTTTCGGACATACTATTCGTTTGCCTACTGCTTTTTGCCTACTATATAGTATGGCAGTATGCGGTTTCGGATTCAGCCTACTTCACTTTGTCAGGCAGGTCCTGTTTAAGTGATTTCTTGATTGTGAACAGGTATCAGAAAGTAGGCAGGGGTGTGGCTAGAGAAACTGAACTCAGATGTGATAAACCATGTTTATGTTTTAAATGGCATGTTGTGTTTACTTTTGCTATCTTTGATTAATATTTAAATTTGTTTCATGATCTGAAACTTTAAAGTGTGACAAACATGCAAAAACCACTGTATATAACATGAGACATTTAGTTAGTTTAAGCTTGATAGCTATCATATTAAACTAGACATTTATATAACAACAAAAAAGGGAAACTCTGGAAAATTAGGTTGCTGGTAATGTAATTTATATTTAATTGTTTCATAAATTAATACATGCATACCGTAATATTACTGTAGACCTCACCCTACTCTCAAGATATTGTTGTCAGCAATTACAAACTCATTACCTTGTAAAACACATTTTGTGCCTGGCTGTTCTTTTAAGGAGTATGCAATAGAAGCCCAAATAGATTTTCATAAAGTAGAGTAACAAGCGTGAGAAAGAGACAGTCATTCTGTTTGCCCATGGCTATACGCGGTGGGATACAGGGCATCACACAGCTTGGACACTCTTGAGTCCACACATGGATTAGACACAGACCTCACGCTGGCCGTTCAACACAGATATGCTCGGGAACATTAGTTCAAAGGCAGGTAAGTGCCCTTGTCTTGCCTAACAGGAAATAGACAAATCTGTGTAAAGACCCTCAGTCAATATCCCAGCAGGCTCTGAGCGTGAGCAGTTTTATTCACCACACTCTTTGGTTTGGTTGGATACAAACAATCTCATGCTGGGAGATTTAAGTGTGCTGTTAGTATTGTGCCTGTTAGCCCAATAATCCCATTCAGAGAGATTTATAACAAATATATAGTGGTCATGGTCAACTAGAGGCATGCTTTGAATTTTAACAATGTAAAAACATGAATTTGGTATTTGTTAATAGTGATACATTAAAAGCTGTGGATGTTCAAAAATGTCTCAGTGCCTAACCATTAATATACTATTTAATATAATTAATGTTTTACATTAACATTTCATTTATTCATTAAGCAGACTGGCCTTGGAGAAACAACACATCACTATTACTACTAAAAATTTTACTGTAAAACTGGTGAGAGAGAGAGAGAGAGAGAGAGAGAGAGAGACAGAGAGAGAGAGACAGAGAGACAGAGAGAGATTGTAAATAATGAAATGAAAAGTTAAACTGATAACACTTTACATTAAGGTATTATTAATAAACATTAGTTAATGCATTAACAAGCATGACTAAACAATGAACAATAGCAATACAGTTATTCATGTTAGTTCATGGTAGATTAATTAATGTTAGTTGCAACTTTTCATTTTATAAATGTATTGGAAAATGCTGAAATTAACATGAACTAAGATTAGTAAATGCTGTAGAAGTATTGTTTATTGTTAGTTCTCCTTCGAGGTAACTCAATGCTGCTTCATTGGGAAAGAAAGCCACAGCATTCGCACATCTAAATAATTTGTAAAACTAGCCTGTCTTATAGGCGGCGAGTAATGACGTCACAAGTGCGACGGAACCAGAAGGTATTAAACGGAGGCGTCAACAGCGCATTACATCTTTCGATCATTCGGCGAGTGTTCTATGTAAAATTGTCTCTCCAAATTGTGTGTTAAAACTGTGTCATAACTTAGAACTAGTTTAAATGGCTAGTGAGCAATTTAGGATGTGTGTGTTTCTCTGTCCTCGTTTCATAGCAGGCGAGAACACTCACGAGTTATGTGTGCAGTGTTTGGGGCGGAGCACACTCAGACAGCTCTTGTGAGTAGAGCCCGAAGCCATTTGTTTTGAGAATAATGGCTGGCTGATGAAGTTATTGGCTGGCTAGCCAGCTCAGCCGAAACCTAAATGGCTGCTGCAGCCGCCAAACTTTTCATAGCTGCAAATGGCTGAAGCTGCCACATGTCTACAGATGTCTACGTTATACTGATTAACAGTGTTGGGAAAATTACTTACAAAGTGTAATACATTATATATTACAAATTACTGTAATTTGAAAGTAATTTGTCACATTACAATATTACTGTCTCTGAACTGTAATGAGTTATGTTACTTTTGAGTTACTTTCATCAAAATAACAGAAGTATGACTAGGCATTATAAAATGTTAAAATGTAGTTTATTGCTGCTTATAAATCTATAAGTTATGTGTTTGAGCTCGAGCTTTGAATAGGCACAGTGAAGACTTATGGCAAAATACAATAACAATCACTGTCAGAATTATAAACATAGACAAATTATCTGTTAAAAGTCTGGTAAATTATGGTACACATAACCAAACACAATAGAGCTAGAGCCCACTATAATGCTACCTATAGACTAATAACATGGCAAAACACGCAACCTCTTTTCATTTCTATTCTTTAATTCACTTTTAATTCAGAGCCACAGCACAAACCTGGCATGCACTGGGTTAAATGAATGAATGAATATATATACAAAGGTTGGTAAAAACTTTTAACATTGATGTTTAAAAGTCTACACTAATTTTACGTTGTAGATTTGGTTGCTGTTTGTAATAAAACTGTAGATAGCATAGCAATGGCCTAGCAATTATGTATCTGGACTAGGCATGGGCCGGTATAAGATTCTGGCGGTATGATAACCTTTAGCAAAAATACCACGGTTTCACGGTGTTGCGGTATTGCCATTGCAACACTAAAATGTGTTATTTTCAAATGCCAGGTACAATAAAGCCTTTAAATTATAATATGCTTTCAAAACAAAAATATATAATATTTTCGTAATATATATTAAATGTAAACATCAAATCAATCACATGACTTCATGATTTAATGAATTTTGTATAAACACAGCTCATACCTTGGAGACGGTATCACAGAACATTTTAGTGGTTTTGAAACCTTGACTGTTTTAAACCTCGGTATGAAACCGGTAATCGGCCCATGCCTAATCTGGACTGTAACCATAGCAACGTTACCTTGTCATTGCTGGTTTTATATGGATTTTACTGGCAAGCTTTTTAAAAGTCTCTTTACTTCTGGGGTTCAAGCAGCATGGGAGACCGATAGAAAGAAACTTTCTGTTGCTTTTACTTAGTGCTCTAATTCGCAGAATTATGCGTGTGCAGCGCTTCCGGACCTGATTGCGACCACTTTAGTCAATGGTTTCGTACACACTGCAAACTTTCGGGAGTGACAACCGCATTAAAATGCGGGAGTGAATCCCCTAAATGTTCGTTTTATGTCTGTACGGAACAAGACTCACTCCCGAAAATGCGATGATTGACACAGAGATAGCCATAGCAACGTTCTGCCGTCTCGCGTGCTTATTATAGATTTGACCAAAATAATAACAGCATTGTGTTTTGCAATAAACCTCCATCTTGGCGTTGTGTATTTTATGCTTTTGTGAGGCTGCTTCACAGCACGGAGTGCGCGGTCTTGCAGTGTTGCCAGGTCCTCGTCTTTTTTGTACGTAAATACAGTTTTGGTGCTTAACTGTTTATAGCTTTTGGCTCATGAAGCGATCAAGTTTTTGGTGTTAATAAAGCGTGAAGGGGCTGGTCCCAATATTTTGATCTTTGAGGTAAAGCATTTAGATTTATTTCGGTTTATCATTGGATTCTTCTTGTTCGCTGTTTTTTTAGTGCAAGATCTGGCAACACTAGTCAGCAAACGCTTGTGCCTCTGTCATTTTCTGAACCGCGCATACAGAAGACTTTTTCCCCTTCTAAGCATTTATTTTTTTCAGAAGAGAGACCTGTCCTGTTTATGATGAACGTTTAAACACTTGATTAACTACTAGTTGTTCAGTTCGGAAATGAACACACTGTGCAGAGTTTCTGTAAATGCGGTTGTCACTACCTGCATTTTGCGGGAGTTAATTCGGTTGTGGAATTCGGTTGTCAGTACCGTAAATTACTGAACTGTGTGTGTACAGAACAGGATTAAGCATTAAAAGGTGAAGTGACAACCGAATTAATATGCATTGTGTACGGGACCAATGTTATATTTGACTTCACCGATTCCAAATCGCAGTTCCAATACAAAATTAAAGTAAAAATGAACATGCTGCATACAGCACCCGGAAACAGATATACAAACGTTATTTTACCCACAGCTTTATCCTGTGTGGATGCTGGTCGGGCGCATTGGTCAAAAATAAAAAAACACGGTCTATTTTTGAAATGCATTGTTGTGACGCGCACGTTACTAATGCATCGCTTCTTCTGTACGGAAAACGAGCAATTTTAATTTTCCAATCCGAAGACTGCAGCCTCCGGAGGTCGCATTTTTACGCTGCCTACGTCATCAACACTGTCTTATTTCAAAATATCAACAATTATAAAGTTTATTCTTATTATAAGTTTATCGTAAATTGTTGTAATATGCGTATGGCTTGCGAATGTAATGCTCAGTTAACTTAAATAAACCAGGCTTGATCACGTATGCAGCCTGCATATGCGACCTCCACAGGTTGCAACTGTGTATTGTAGCAACGAGCGAGCACAAGACTGTGCTGTTATTAAACCAATCGGAAAATGGATCTCGTGTATTGTTTATATATTTTGTGTGTGTATGTCTCTATGTGATACAATTATTATTTGATTGCAAATAATTCTAGCCGGCTCAGCCAAACTTTATCAGATGGCGGCTCAATTTGGCTTAGGAAGTTATTGGCTGATGGCGGCTGAACTTCTAAATGGCGCAAATGGCGGCGCCTGGCGGCGGCTTCGGGGTCTACTTGTGAGAGAGGCCTGTAGCCATTGTGTGAGCCTTTTGCTAAAGTTGCTCCATTCCCGATCAGCAATATTTGATCAGGAGGGCAATATTAACGTTCCTTGCAGCTCAGGGCCAGTGTTTGCCAAGGCAAACTACTTGCATCTTAGGGATTGCAAATGGAGATAGCTGAGGTGTCTGAGACAGCTTCCAGCCTTTCTCAGCCCTCGTTGTCTAGTTCGTTTGTAGAGGTCAGGAAGTGGTCTCTTCCACCTTGCCTGGGAGATCAATGCAGTGTTCTAGCCCCGAGGAGTCAGACATTGTTAGTTTGAACAAAGACACAAAGATTATACACGAATATGAGAACTGAATGGAGGTTGTCACCTGGGCTGTTGATAAATTAAATACTAAATGGCTAACAGAGAAAACTGAAACCACATCTTTGCAGAAACTAGATAAGAGTTTTTTTAAAGAAACAGGTGCAGCCCCAGTGCCAAGAACTTCAATTTTTCCCAAATCTTCACCATTAAATGTCTAAATCATGGAAAGACCATTCTCTGCACGTATTTGTACAAGCATATCATCTAGCTTCTCAAATATTCAGGGATTTAAGGAAAAAAGTTATGATGGGCCATCAAGCACATGCTTGCTAACTCTTTAGCCCCAAAAATGGAGTCTTCCCTAAAAAACCCAACACTATCCTCTAAACCATGTTGAGTTACATCAAGTTTAGTAGGCAAGGGATATATGGAGGCAGGTCAAGCTGGTGCGTGGCTGCACTCAATGAGTATCCTTCAGTCATAGCAGACTAACCTGCTGGTGGAAATAAAAGAGGAAGAGCCGGTGGACACAGATTTATAAAACAAGATTAGACAAACAGAAATGGTCTAATGGACATATTTGTGTCTAAGGAGATTACCTACTTAACCTTATGGTTCTCTCTAATGGGGCTGAATGGTATAGACGTGGCCAAGGCGATGCCTTTACACCTTCTTTCCCAATTGTTCTTTTCTTGGGGGTTCTAGAGAACTAATCAGTGTCTCCCTTTCAACTAAAACCCCATTCACACAGACCTCTGGTCCCAGAAAATACCCGTAAAATTGCCAGACAAGCGTCTGTGTGAAGAAAAACTCGTTCCATTAATCTTCTGGGATCGTTGCCGGAAAGAGGACCTAGTAAGATACGGGGGTAACCCTCTGTGTGAACAAGAAGCCGCAAGAATGCCCTAAAGGGCGTGTCGAAGTGAGGACGCTCGCGTCATCATCCCAACACAAGTTATGGTTCAGCTCCTTACAACGAGAGATAACATGCATATAAACATTCACCACAAGAAATGTTGCAAACTAGATTGAAGCAGTTATCAGGAAATGATATATGAGACGCATAAACAATGACGCACGTGCCGTAGTGAGGACGCGCGTGTCATGGCAACATGAAGTTGGTTCAACTCTTTAAAATGAGGGATTTACAACATTCACTACGAGAAATGTCAGCAAACTGGACTGAAGCAGATATCAGGTAAGTTAGCTCGTTACTTACTGCGTTGAAACGGAGATCATTCAGCAGCATAAAAGAATATCGCGTCACATGCTCATTTGAGCTATAATAAACGAAAATACCCGCATGTCAAATATCCACTCTGAAGCTGAGATCATTCACCAGCATAGAACTGTGCGTTCACGCGCTCCTTTGTAGTCTTATTATAAACAAAAATGCATGTGAGTTGTTTCTGGAGAGAGAAATAATATATAATATGCAAACTTCAGACGCTGCGTAGAAGAGAGGGCGGGACTTTCAACAGGTCACGTGTCTTTCCGGGACCATCAGATGCCGTGTAATCTTGGCAGTGTGAACAAACAAAAACTCTAACCATTCCGGAAAAATCCAGGATGCATTTTACGAGTATTTTCCGGAATGTCTGTGTGAAAAGGGCTTAAGGTTGTTGAGACCAAACTTAACTGTAGAGCTCCTTCCACCAAGAAACTGTATACATAAAAGTGGAGAGTTTTCACTTCATGTGTAGAGAAAGGCATATTGACCCAGTTAACTGCCCAGTGGCTTCAGTTCTGGAATTTCTACAAGATCTGTTCTTCTCAGGTTTTGCACCCTCTACTTGCCTTGGCTGCTTTTCACCTGGTAATCAGGTTCTTATATCCTGATCCTCTTCACAACAGGACAGACTCAATTCCTTATGGCATAGTGGGCATCTGTTCCCCAAAGTGTCATTTCATGACACACCATCAAGTTACATAGAAGGTTTCCTCAGTTTCCTGAGATAGGGAACAAGACGCTGCATCTCATTACCATAACTCTTGTGCCTGTAGTGCTCGCTTCATTTTCCAGAAGCTGTTATGCGCTGTTGACACCTCTGTTTTACACCTTATGGTTCCGTTGCACTCGTGATGTCATCACTCTGCTCCTATTCACCTTATTTTCCACGACAACAAGGGCGGCGCCATTGCGCTCATTTTGTCAACGTACTTCCGGCTGCATATGATGAGCAGCTGAGGCAGTGGCTGAAGGCGACGCGTTAAACTTAAAAAGCTCACTCAAGCGCCTTTATGTTGGTTTCTTACCAATTTTAACGAATGGGAAGCCGACTGAGGAACACCCTAATCCCAACTAGGGTTCGACTACGATGTTCCGGTAACTTTAAACCACGCTGGGTGTTGAAAAGGTGGTCAGTTTCAGGTAAGCTATCTTAGCTAAATGTGCTCTTTCGCCTAACGTTAGATTTGTGATGTCCGTTCTACGAATAAACTTAAGATCAGTAACGTTAGTTTATAAAATGCAATTATTTTGAATGATTTTCATTGCCCACCTATATTTTTATATTTAAGATAAGACAACAATATATTATAGTACATTACATTCTTACAGTAGCTCAGGTGATTCATACAAGTTACAGAGATTTCAGACGCTAGAAGGTCAGTTCATTTCTCATTCAAATATTGATGATAATAAACGACCTATTTAACATTGAAGTTAGAGGTTGTGTGTATAACGTTACTGTCTCTTTTTAATGCATCTCTCTCTCTCACACTGTTCTGTTTAAGTATGGATGTCATTTATATATTAATTCTCATGATGCAAGTTTCTTTTAAATACTAACATAAAATGTTTATGGTTATATTATTTTCACAGATGCATTGATGTTTAGTGATGCAATGGACAACTGTGAGGATGATACAATCAACAATGTTCCTAAACTGTGATGCAGAAACACAATGGGAGGATCAATCCGTCTCTGAACACAACTACACTTTAAAATCACAACTCAACCTGAAGCAACCTACATCTGATATGGGAAAACAAAATTGCTGTTTCCTGGACAGGGCTTATGCTGGTCCAGGCTAAAATGCTTATTTGAGCTACGATAATTTAAAAACACCTTGTACTGACATACCTCAACATATATGAGTGCCATTGTTTTGTCACAAGATTTGACAAGATTTGGTTTGTTTGTAAAAACGCTTAGGTTACTCACGTAACCCCGGTTCCCTGAAATAACGGGAACGAAGCATTGCGTCAGTTAGCTGACGCTATGGGGGAAACTCCTGTTTACTCCGTGACTGAAGCCTATTGGTTAACGTCTGTACAAAGTACAGACCAATGACGTTTGAACCCGCGCGCGGGAGGAACGCGTCCCTATATAAGCGCGGTTCAATCGTCAGGAGCTCATTATATTCGACTGAAGCGCGCAGCCGAATAACACTCGCTGCGTAGACGTTTGTAGCACGGCAAGAGACGCAATGCTTCGTTCCCGTTATTTCAGGGAACCGGGGTTACGTGAGTAACCTAAGCGTTCCCTTTCAATACGGTTCACTTCGCATTGCGTCAGTTAGCTGACGCTATGGGGGAACGTAATCCCATCACGCCGTGCATACACAACGTACTGAAGTGCCTTACCGGAGAGACACTGCGTGTGGCCCTATACCCGGCATATTCACAGCTTTAAAAGCAAATGTGTAAGCACCATATAAATTGTTGACGCGCACACGGTGGGGTTTTAAACGCACCGGGGGCACATAACATAGCACAAGACGGCGAGGTACCGAGCGCGCCGCGGCTGTGCGAGATAAGTAAATTCAGAGTCACGTTGGTGAGCTCGCTGAGCGCACCGTGGTGTACACATAAAACGCATGAGCGTGCATGATTGAGCCGAGAGAACCTGCGCTCGTAGGGCAGGGACGTCTAAGCTGTACAATCTGACAACGTAGACGGCGAAGACCAGCCGGCCGCGTAGCAGATATCAAATATAGATATAGATACCCCTGTAGACCAAGTTCATGAAGAAGCCAAACTCGAACAGAGTGGGCTCTATATAGGACATAGCTCATAGAGGGGCGTGAGCCAGTGCGATGGTTTCAACGATCCATCTAAATAACCACTGTTAGCAATAGACATACGTAGTGAGTGATCTGCGCAGCTCACGAACGGCCGATCTGACTATAATATGCGGCAGAACGGTTCGTAGCGTGGGATTATACAGATACCACAATAGTGTGAACCCAGGTGCACCCTCGAGCGCATCGGGATGCATATAGGTAGTATTATAGTGCACAGATCGGTGAGCTTTCCAAGCGCGCCGTAAATGTGTATTGACTATAAATTGCACGGGCACAGGTGAACACTTGAATACATCGTGAATGCATATAGATGAATCAGAGTGTTATAATGCACAGGCCGGCAAGATTCTCGAGCGCGCCGTCATGTGTTCTGATAATAAATTGTGCGCACACGGGTGAACTCTTCAGTGCACCGTGAATGCGTATAGATAAATCAGTGCACAGAACGCGCCGTGAATGTGTACAGATATGATTGATGAACGTAACGGTGGGCACCCAACGCACCGTGAACGTACACAGATGAACAACAATGTATGTGTCACAAAGCATAACACAGCTGTGTATACAGGTGAGCTTTCCCAAGCGCATCTTATTGTATACCAAAATGTTATAGCGTGTACATGTGAGCTTCTCTAAGCGCACGGTGGACGCATATAATTAAAAACCATATCGTGCATACAGGTGAGCTAATGGGCGCACCTTTAATGCAACAAACCTCAGTAGTGCGCGAAGCAGGGATGTCGAAGCTGTAAACTGACAACGTGGACGGCGGGGACCAGCCGGCCGTGTCACAATTGTCAATGAGAAACCTCTAAGACCATGCCCATGCTCTAAGACAAGTGAGCATAATTGTCACGGGAGGTGATAACGTCAACGATCCATAAATAGCCTGTATTGACAGGTGCTCTAGTGAGTGATCTGTGACGCAGATGAACAGCTGATCGTCTGATGTACGTCAGACGTATGTGTCATACAGGACCTTGGACAGTTCCAGAGCGCTGTGCCTCGGGCACCGTCCGCATCTGAGAAATGACAGGCTTATGAATAAAGTGAATGGCCAGCCGTAAAAGCATGGTTCGCTGTTACCGCCGCCGTCCGCATCTGAGAGATGACAGGCTTGTGAATTAAATGAATGGTCGGTCGTAAAAGCGTGGTTCGCTGTTATCACGGCCACATAGATATAGGTAGGGGAGAGAGCCGCCGTGCCTCTGTAGTGAGGAGAAAAGTGTTCCACCGGCGATTCGCGGGGGGTTTTGACTTTCAAATGTCACTAGACAGAATGGATCAGACTTTGCATAAGGACGCCTCGTGAAAGGGGTCCTAGCAGCTTGTGTCAATGTGTCATAAGGCACGTAATGTAGGTCGTGTCCCACGGATGCCATCTCCGCACGCCCATCGTAATGGGTTAATATTGGTAGTTAAGCATGAGATGCGTATCACTCTGATTGAACATAGCTTATAAAGCGATGCAATGAGTTTATAAAGGAGATGACTCGTCAGCTTGTTCAGGGGGCGAGATCTCAGTCTGGTTCGGTAAATAATGAAACCACCGTAGATTGCCCGACCGCATTATCACAATAACACGGTCGAGAGTGCTGCAGTGCTAAATCATCCTCTTAATGTACCGTATTCACAGTACAAGGTGATTTATATGAGACAAACGGCGTTCCACGCGCCGAAGGCTGATTGCCGTCGTAAAGCGTGTTCAACCCACAGCAAATGCTGGGCTAGCTCGTAATGACAGCACTTCATGCAGCCGTGTGTAACTTAAGCAAGCTTCCCGGCCGTCAGCTCGGGGCGGGACCTTTGCTTAGTCAAACTGAAGTGGACTTATGAACAGAATGCCACGATATTCAGCTTTCTGAGGCTCGTTAGAGGGGTACGTGTGCCCGTCTTAAACGAGATGCCGCGCGCGTCTGACTGTGCGCGCGCTTTAAGCTTTGAAACTTATTGTGGCGGGTAGCAAGCTCACTTGAGGTTGATATTACCCTTAATATCTCCGAGTATTGGAGCGGAGGTGTGAGCGTCTTCGGATCCGCTAATATAAATCAGCTATATGGCCGAAAAACGTCATAAACCGCTTGGCTGTAAGCCTTTGAGTGGCCGTCCGGAGAGGGCGCGATTCAAACGCTTGGAGCCATGCAAAAGTCTGAGGCTGTCCTTCCTCTAGGAAGAGAGAATAACAGCCGTAAGACCGTGCTCGTTTGCGCCATCAGCATCGTAGCGGAGAAACTGAGGTGGGCTGCGAGCGAATTTGGCAGAAAGGTGTTAGAGACACCGTACAGTCGTGGGGTGTCAATACACAGTATATGGCCAAACCGGGGTTTTTTCGGCTAGCGTCGATAGAATTATGGACAGCGGGCCGTGTGTGCGTATTACTGATTGCTTGTCAGTAAGGCGATAAAGTGTTTAGAGACACCGTACAACCGTGGGTGTCAAAACACAGTATAGTAAGCACGGAAATTACTCTTTTTAGAGGAATTAAATACCGTTCGCCACTATAGTGAGGTCGCATAGCCGACAGTATTACACAGTATGTTTGGATAAACAGCACACAGAAAACATTTCAGGGCAGTCCAGCCGAGGCGCGACATAACCCCTTTTCTCCCAGACAGTTTCGTTCTCTGTTGATGCAGCTGTGCTGCGGAGACCAGAGCTCAGCCGTTCAGGTGCACAAGCCTCAGTAGTGACGGTGACCGAACGGCTCACGGAGCAGGGTAGTATGTCTAGGTGGTTTAATGTCAGACTGAACCCATCGCAGAGAGGAAGTCTGCCGTGAGGCCCGCGGTTTTGCCGTTTATTAAAAGGGCAGAAAAACCGGGTATATATATATAAGAATGTACCAATATTCAGCGCACTGATATAGGACGGGACTGAATAAAGGGAGGTATTCGGGCCTCAGTATATTATAAACAAATTCGTTCTGCCTCTGATTCCGTCTAAACCAGAGAGAAATTACCAGGCAGACAAAGAATGAGCTATCTGAAGTGAGATCGGCTCAGGCCAGTAAAGCTCTATAATAAGTGTTTTAGCGCTCCAATAGAGGCGTGTCCGCCTTATCGAGCAGACGAATGAGATCGTGCCGCTCCAGGAGGGGAGGGGCATGAAGCTCTCTTATAATGAGTGTTCTTGGTGCTCCAATAGCGGCGAATCGGCCCTATCGAGCAGACGAATGAGATCGCGCCGCTCCAGGAGGGGAGGGGCATGAAGCTCTGTAATCGTTGAACACTGGACAGCTGCATTTAGAGGCAGCGAGCCGTAATACCGCGTGCTAGCTAAGCCGTTAAGAGACCTCACCACTGTGGGGAAAGGAGCGAGGGACTCCGCGAGCGTGGAGCACGAGTGGCTGTGCTATGACAGAGACAGGGGCAGACCGCCCGTGTTTGCTTGTCGTATGCATCTATCCAGGTCTACGGTTCCCCGCTTGTTCATCTCAACAAGAGAGGAACGGCAGAGGGGAGCAGCAACACAGACAGAACAGCCATGCGTCGTGACGGTATCACCCGATGCACTCGGGGGATTAATATATGTGCCAGAGATCTCGCCACTGAATGTAAGAGGAGCGAAGGGACTCTGTAAGCATGAACGGTTGCGGTGTGACAGAACACAGGGGGGGTTAGTCCGTGTGTGCTTGTCTATGCATCCATCTAGTCTCATGGCTCGCCGTGTGTTCATCCCGGCGAGAGAGGAACAGCAGGGGGAGCACGAAACATGGATAAGACAACCAAAGCATAAGCGCGGTCCCGGCGTGGGAGGTGCCAGACCGGTAACGCGCTCGGAGGAAATTCATAGCAGAGAGGCTCACCGAGCCGCTGTGCTGGACGCTATTACAACAGCGCCTGCTCTTTTAGCTTATAGCTTTATATTAAAAATATTGATCTTACCGGGCGGCCGCAGGGGAGACCTCGTCAGGCGTGTGTCCGCTGCACAGGGCTCGTACCACGGCAAGCGAAGGCTATCTTCGGTTCTCGGCCGGAAAGCGGCAGGGGAAGACGCTAGACCTGGACTCTGCTATCTTCGGTTCTCAGCCGGAAAACGGCAGGGGAAGACGCTAGGCCTGGACTCCGCTGCAGGGCTTTTGTCAACGGCGAGGTAAGGCTTCTTCTTTTTCTTCGGAGCAGCGAGAGGTTCGCGCTGAAGGAGAAAATAATGAGCTCCTGACGATTGAACCGCGCTTATATAGGGACGCGTTCCTCCCGCGCGCGGGTTCAAACGTCATTGGTCTGTACTTTGTACAGACGTTAACCAATAGGCTTCAGTCACGGAGTAAACAGGAGTTTCCCCCATAGCGTCAGCTAACTGACGCAATGCGAAGTGAACCGTATTGAAAGGGAACTAAAATGTCCTAATATAATTAAGGCCTAGTCCTGTAAACCCTGTCCGAGAAACTGCTTCAATGCTTCTGCTTCATGTGTTGAGCTGGCACAAATGAACATATCTCTGCTGAGAAACAACCATCTTTGTCAGCTTTACACAGGGTTGATATTGCATGCATTACACAGTCGCCAAGCACTTTACCAGTACATACACCAACAGCTTCCAGATAAACACTTGGGATCAGCTCCTGGTGACTCTGATAAAGCTGCGTCTTAATTCATTGCAGGGTGGTCTTGCTGAAAAGTTAGTTGTTTCTTAGTCCATAGTTATTTTTATAAACCTTTACAATGTGACCTGATGTTACCTGTTGTAAAGTTACATTAAACCTTCATATGTGATCAGATGTCATGCAGTGATATTAAACATTTACAATGTGATCTGTTGTGCATTTATATTAAACCTTTACAATGTGATCAGATATTACCTGCCATGCAGTTATATTAAACATTTACAATGTGATCAGATATTGTGCAGTTATATTAAATCTTTACAATGTGATCAAATGTTACCTGTCATGCAGTTATATAAACCTTTACAGTGTGATCAGATATTATCTGTAAGGAATTTCTTAAACCATATGTGAGCTTTGTAGATTCCACTTAAAAGGATTTAAGTCTCCTGATTTGAAGGAGTAAGTGTTGGCAAGTTTGCAAATGAATTCTATCATTGTACATTACCACATAAAAACGAAATAGTTATTGGACTGGCTAAGGTGCACATTTGGTTTAAAAAAGACGAAATCACTGTGTAAATAAGGCATACTTTAATAATTTTCAATGCTGCTCCTTCTGACAAGATGAGGTAATTAAATATGTCCAAGGTTACTTGCCACGGCTGCTTCATATCGTCTAACCACGAGACGATTAATGGGACATTATAAGACCATCCGAGCGTCGTATGAAGTTTTCTCTGTGCTCCTAATTTAAAACATTTACAGCAGTTGCGATATTTGTAATTTCGCTAAAGTTAAAGTGAAATACAAACAATTTTATAACCACCAAACTAGCTACCGAATGCACTGTGCCATATTAGCAGCGGAAGTCGGTTGACAAAATGCGGAAGAGCGAAGAATTGAAAAGGGGCGTGGCGGAATAAGGTGAATTCACCTTATTTTTCACGACAACAAGGGCAGCGCCATTGCGCTCATTTTGTCAACGTACTTCCGGCTGCATATGATGAGCAGCTGAGGCAGTGGCTGAAGGCGACGCGTTAAACTTAAAAAGCTCACTCAAGCACCTTTATGTTTGTTTCTTACCAATTTTAACGGATGGGAAGCCAACTGAGGAACACCCTTATCCCAAGTAATGGTTCGACTAAGATGTTCCGGTAACTTTAAACCACGCCGGGTGTTGAAAACGTGGTCAGTTTCAGGTAAGCTATCGGATATTTTAACAGATTTGTGAAGTCCGTTCTACGAATAAACTTAAGATCAGTAACGTTAGTTTATAAAATGCAACTATATTGAATGATTTTAATAGCCCACCTATATTTTTATATTTACGATAGTACAACGAGATATTACAGTACATTACATTTTTACAGTAGCTTACGTGATTCCTACAAGTTACAGAGATTTCAGATGCTAGGAGGTCAGTTCATTTCTCATTCAGATATTGATGATAATGACCTATTAAACGACATATTATTCAACACTGAAGTTAAAGGTTGTGTGTATAACGTTACTGTCTCTTTTTAATGCATCGCTCTCTTACACACTGTTCTGTTTAAGTATAGGTGCCATTATATATTAATTCTCATGATGCAAGTTTATTTTAAATACTAACATAAAAATGTTTATGGTTATATTATTTTCACAGATGCATTGATGTTTAGTGATGCAATGGACAACTGTAAGGATGATACAATCAACATGTTCCTAAACTGTGATGCAGAAACACAATGGGAGGATACATCTACACTTTAAAGTCACAATTCAACCTGAAGCAACCTACATCTGATATGGGAAAACAATGGTGCAGTTTCCCGGACAGGGCTTATTATGGTCCAAGGCTTAAATGCATATTTGAGCTACCATAATTTAAAAACACCTTGTACTGACATACCTCAACATATATGAGTGCCATTGTTTTGTCACAAGATGTGCACCAGTCTTGTTTTTTTGTAAGGTTTGTTTGTAAAAACTAAAATGTCCTAATATAAATAAGGCCTAGTCCTGGAAACCCTGTTCGAGAAACTGCTCCAATGTGTTGAGCTGGCAGAAATGTACATATCTCTGCTGAGAAACAACCATCTTTGTCAGCTTTACACAGGGTTGATATTACATGCATTACATTCAGTTGCCGAGCACTTTACCAGTACATACACCAACAGCTTCCAGATATACGCTTGGGATCAGCTCCTGATGACTCTGATAAAGCTGTGTCTTAATTTATTGCAGGGTGGTCTTGCTGAAAAGTTAGCTGTTTCTTAGTCCATAGTTATTTTTATAAACCTTTACAATGTGACCTGATTTTAACTGTTGTAAAGATACATTAAACCTTCATATGTGATCAGATGTCATGCAGTTATAGTAAACATTTACAATATGATCAGCTGTTACCTGTCATGCAGTATTATTAAACCTTTACTATGTGATCAGATGTTACTTGTAAGGAATTTCTTAAACCATATGTGAGCTTTGAATATTCCACTTAAAAGGATTTATGTCTCGTGATATGAAGGAATAAGTGTTGGCAAGTTTGCAAATGAATTCTATCATGGTACATTACCACATAAAAACGAAATGGTGAGTAACTTACTGGACTGGCTAAGGTGCACATTTGCTAAAAAAAAAGATGAAATCACTGTGTAAATATTGGTAGGCATAAGTACTTTAATAATTTTCAATGCCATCAACTCCTGACAGGACGAGGTAATTAAATATGTCCCATAGGTTACTTGTCGCGGCCGCTTCATATCGTCTAACCACGTGAAGATTGATGGGACATTATAAGACTATCCGAGCGTCCTTTTAAGTTTTAACCCTGCTCCTCATTTAAATAATTTACAGCAGTAGCGATATTTGTCGTTTCGCTAAAGTTATAGTGAATTACAAACAATCTTCTAACCACCAAACTAGCTACCGAATGCACTGTGCCATATTAGCAGCGGAAGTCGGTTGACAAAATGCGGAAGAGCGAAGAATTAAAAAGGGGCGTGGCGGAATAAGATGAATAAGACAGACTAGTTTTACAGATTATTCAGGCGTTTTCCCCAAACTGTCATTTCATGACACAGCGTCTCATTCTCTATATCAGGATACCTGAGATGTCAATGATAGTTAATGCATTAACTAATGGTTAACAAATACAATCTTATTGTGTAAAGTGTTACCATTTAAACTAAATGTGATGGTAGTGAAGCACAGTATTAAATACAGTAATAGGCCTTGTTCTCATCACTAACTACTCTCACCTCCATTGCAAAGTCCTTGTGTGATGTTAAGAAGAGCACAGCTAAAACAAGGAAAAGACTATCTTAATAGTGGAGAACAGGGCACAAAGTAACACGGGGTTAATTGTAATACGGCTATTTACATAATAACACAGGGACGAGCAATCTGTGCTTTTGGTCTTTTCTTTTACTGTCAGAAGATCTACTGCGAATTTGTGAAAAGTTATTATGTGTTTTAAGATATTAAACAAAGTATTTTTGGAGACATGAAAGTAAATTTCTTATCATATGTTTTTTTTCTGAGTTGGGTGTGTGAGTCACCAAATCCAACTTTATATTATTTTAATCACTGTCTTGTTACCTTAAACATAACACCATTTTGAAACATGTCAGCAACATGCCACCAAACATGTTAGTAACTGAATTTGTAACACAGTTTTACAATTAAGCCTCAGGTATACAATGATAATTAAATGAAAACAATGTAAATACTATTCATAAAATGATAACTGTTAATATAACATCTGGGGAAATAACTTACAATTATGTCTTATTTTGTGCAACCCTTTCAAATAAATATATGTATATGCATCAGAATAATACAAGGATGGTTAGATGAAGGATCATGCACTGATGTGTTGTATCTAACTGTTATAGGCTGATATATAAACAATATCCACCTTTAGTATATAGACATGATTTTATTAAATTATTAGTGCTGAAATAAAATTATCTAGCAAGTGTTACAACAAACCCTCTGTTACAATAAATGCCATCTATGGGGTAAGTTAAAACATTTGAACTCCTTTCAATTTCGGTGTAATTGTACAAGAACAGTAGGCCCCACAAACAAACTTTAAGTGTTTATTTGTAGCAATGATGTGTGTAATGATTGTGTAATAGAAAAAATCTAACTTTGATAGAGCCAAAGCCAAATAGCGTTACTTTGTCCTTTGCTCTCCCCTACATGTTTCCTTCTTATTTAGTTTATCTTTAATACACTCGGAACAATGCACAAATGCATTATAAAAAAATATAATTGGCAACAAGACTATAAACATATCACAGTGTTTTTGCAAGCAGTCTTGCATTCCATCTGTTTATGGCTGTTGACAGTGGCCTTTGAATCTCAGTGGCTCCCTGTAAACAGCAGTTGGGCAATAGAGTCACCCGGCTGGGTAACCCGTGTGACTCATGGGCCATAGGGAGAACAGAGAATTAAGTCATTCTGTTTCACCCACACAGCAGCATGATGGAGACATGTCAGCCCAGGTCTCAGCAGTATTTATTTGGCTTTTTGAATTTCCTTTAACACTTGTCAATTGTCCATTTTGAATGGCCTTTGCAGGGATCAGTTTCTTTACCAAAAGCCTCTCAAAGGGCTATTTTCAACATACAAAACAGTAGTGGGCCCTAGCTTACCATTACCATTAGTATTTTTACTTTTATAATCCGTCAACATCTTGCATTAAAGAGCTACTAGCACTGTTTAACCCCTTATGATGTCTGTAGAAAATGTCTGTAGAAATTACAATATCACTGGCAGCGGGTTGCCAGTAACTAACTGTAGATTTTACATTTATGTTATTTACTGGCAACAGTTTGTTCAAAGTTAAATGAGCATGAAACATTTCAATTTTATCTTCTACAGTAAGTTACTGGCAACCAGCTGCATAATTTACTGTGTATGTTTACTGTATTTTTATTAGATGTTATACTACATCTATCATATAGTGTAAGATCTTAAGTACAGTCATTTATATGGTACAGTTCTACCTGTCTAGGCTTACTACAGCAACATTTTCATAATAAACTGGACTTACTATTAGCATAATTATATGCAAAGGTAAGTAAGCCATTTGTGCTGTAGGTTGAATTGCCCAAAAAGTAAATACAGTGACTCTGTTCACCTAACGAAACATTGCTTCTTTTTTTTGAGTGACACAACTAAGCAGACACATGAATGCTACCTCAACCAAGAGCTCAGGAAATGGATTGGTACCATGAAGATGCTGAAACTGAAACATTTGGTGGCAAACCTTTTGTTCTTTTTCATTTTTATCTTAGTTATTCAACAAGCACAAATATTACAAACTATAGGCCCTTGGGTTTCATGGATATGGTCAGATGCACTCTATTGTCTCCTATCCTGGAGGGTCACGTTCCCCACCAGTCAGCCGTCGCAAGAAATTATGTAGGAGGAGCCACAAGCTCTGTAGCTCGACCAAGAAGGAAGAAAAGGAAGAAGAGACTTCTAACCATCAGCCACAGCCTTCTCCTGAGTCTGCCCCTGTGCCACAGTCCATGCCTGATTCTGCCCCATGCCGCAGTCCATGTCTGAGTCTGCTCCTGAGTCACAGTTGGCTGCAGCCTCCCCATCGCTTGCTCTCCAGTCAGCTGCAGCCTGCCCAGTGTCAATGTCCACCCCTCACTAGGGGGAACCCTGGATTTCCTACAGGCCCTGGCTCATCCATGTCCACTCCACGTTCTGTCCCTCCATGGCCTATACCCCTGTTCTGCCCCATCCTGTATCCCCTGTTCGCCTTCAACCCTGGAATCGTGCCCTGATCCTGTCTGCCTTGTAATGCCCGGACCTATACTGTCTCTACCTGTTCCCGGAACCCCATCCCTCCAGAAACTACCCTTCCCAGAATTCCCTCTGCTATCCGCCCATTAAACTTGCCAGCATTCACCACTGTCAAACCTCTCCCAAACCCCCTGGATCAATGATTCCTTCACCACCCAGTCAGGTCTAATTCAACCAGAACTCTTTTGTGCCCCTCTCATGTTTGTTGTTTTTATTATCACACCCTAACCTGTTTATTATGTATTCTTGTTTGCCTTGTTATTTCTTATGTTCCTTTGGTTCTTGTCAGTGTTTCATTCTGTCTTGTATTTAATGTGTCCCCCTTGACATTGATAAGGGCATGACTTGCATAACCTGGCAGTCTCCATCTACCAACCTTTTCTATCTGCTAACAAGTGATGAATTTAAAGTGATAAATGAGATGAATTTCAGAAAGACGTTCAATGCAATTCATGCCTTCATGTGAGTTTAGCCCAGGCATTTAAAAGCACTCACACCCGGCAAAGAGCATGATATAACATGAGGGAAACATTTGTGAAAAGCCACAAGTTTGTAAGATTCTTTAGGGTTTTCATGAAATGTCTGTTACATACTTCAATTAAAAATGATAATAAGCTACTGCTTACCGTAGACAACGACAAACCGATAAAACCTTACAAATTAGTGACAACAATGACATACATGCAGACAAACAACAAGTGCCCATCTGCAAAATAACTGATGAATATAGAGCACATTTAACACAGGCTTTGCATGCTCTCTCCACCATATGCTAAGATTAAGGCCACGTTTAAATTGTGTTTACATTTTTAAACGCATTACTATTGGCACGTTTATGTCTTTCATCCAGACTACAGACCCACATCAGAACACAACAGGGAAGTAGTGTAATCCTCTTGCAGCAGTCTCAATGTCGAAGCACAGATACGGGCATCCAGGGCACTAAAGCCGGGCTCACACTACTGGAATCTTTTGGCTGTAAATGCAGAAAATCTAAGAGAAAAACTGCTCCTGGACCTTGATCGGTTCCAATGTTCTGCTCCGATTAAAGAACTCTAAGCGAATTCACGAGTTTTAGGCCATACAATTTATTTGTTTCATACAGTAAACATCTCCTCACTATCTGCTAGCTGCCTATCCCCTGAACACACTGTAAAAAACTGTGGTCTCTGTAGACAGCCCAGGATCCGCAAACTGCAACAAAAACAAAGTGGTCAAACCTACCACCAGGAAACATAACAAAGTGTTCCAGCCAATAAAGGACCAGAAGGATTTGGGAGTGGGGTTTGGGCGCGTTCATGACTCTGTCAGAAAGTACGGAGGGGAGGAGTTACATCTCGAAGTTAAACCTCGAAGGTCAACAAGAAGTGACGTCACACAGATTCGCTTAGAGCATATGTGCCCAATCTACTTGAATGAAACCTTGGACGTCCCAATCATATCCAACATGTTTAATATTAAGAAATATAAATCTGGATAATTAGTACTTTCACAATACCCAATGAGAGAGGGAGGTGAACGACCATTGCCTCAAAAACTGAGAGCTGGGGAGAAATCACCTTAGGGCACACTAAGGGTAAAAAACCTTCTGATGCGGGCAGCATGGTTACGTAATGGCTGAGCAGCACAAGGGATAGATCAACTAAGCAATATAAAGTGCATGGTGAGAGGGCTGCATGTCATTACATCGCAACGACTCAAACTAGAAGCCCCAAATATAACATTACGATAAGCTCCAGTGGTGAGAGATATGGCTTACTTGCTGTCTTCTTCAAAACAATCACATCCTAATGACAAATGCGTACTGCTGGGGCAAAGAACAATAAAAGTACAATGAGAGTGCGTGCGAGTGGGGGAGACAATCATGCTTGGGCACAGTTCAGTCCAGTTAATATGAGTGCACCCTCAGTTTTAAACCCACCGGATAAGTGTAGAAAGCTGCTAGCATATAAGTTAGCAAATGTAAACATTAAAAACTTTGCAACAATCTCCTCTGTTTACAATCGCCTCCTCCAAGGTGACGTGAAGTGCTCATTCTGGCAAATAATCTTAATATCTTAAAGGGTGAGCATGTTAAAAGCAGACATATCATGCTTTTAAATCTGTCCTTTTTAAATATAAATCATCTGTTTGTGGTCTATATAAAGCGAAACTGCAATGCTTGGGTCTGAATTCCTCATTATTATAGCCCCACAGGCCCCCTTTCTACCCATTTTCTGATGTGCATCTGACAGCAACTCGTTTTGGTACTGTCTTTTTTAATGCAAGTGAGACACTGGGTGCAGAGGTGACACTCTGTTAAACTCCACCCCGTCCAGCCATTTTTGTAGTTCCCTTTCGAGGGAACTCGCGCTGCGTTGCCATAGAGACGCTTTGGGAACGCCTTCAGGTGTGAGTGCGTCTGAATGTGTATATCAAATCCAACCAGATGGCAGCACAGCATCGAGATGTTGTGTTTGCACATCTAGATACCTAGCGTTGAGACTGAACACCAAGAAAAGTATGTTAGTCCCAACACAGGTGATCACATTTTGGGAATATTATGGAACTCTACGATGATGCAGGCACAGATGTCTCCTGCTCTTGTCATGTCCATTTTTCACATAAGTGAATGAGTTGAAGCTAGGTCAATCGCACACCAAGTAATGGTTTTAAAATCAGGGTTTTTCCTCGAGGGGCAACCCTTTTTGCCTGTTCAGGGTTACGCGGACATGTCTTCGTACTCTAGAATATGTAAAGATTTAGGGTTTCTGTCTCAAAGCCCGAGGTGAGGTGTGGTCTGTCGCTGCATGACATTAATGACAGATGCATCTCTCTTAAGCTGCGGATCAGCTATGGAAGGCCAATAGGACAAAAATGTCCAATCAGCTAAAACGCCAGGAAAAGTGTGCTTCTCCAGTACAGAGGACCTCTTTTCTGGGTGTAGTATGGATTTCTACGATAGCAGGCACTGTTGTCCCCTGCTCGTATAGAATCCATCCTTTAACCATAGGGTTCCTTGAGGGGCAACCCGTTTCTCATGATCAAGGTCACACGCAGATGCGTTGTGCCTTAGTATTATGGAAGAAACAATGGTTCCTTTCGGCCAGTGTTGGCCGTTTTACCATGTTCAGGGTTACGCGCGCATGTCTTCGTGCCCTAAGAATATGGAAAAATGCTGGGTTTCTGTCTAAGGCCCGGAGTGAGGTGCAGACTGTTGTCGCATGACATTAATGACAGATGCATTTCTGTTAAGCTGAGGATCGGCTATGGAAAGCCAAAAGGACAAAAATATCCAATCAGCTAAACGCCAGGAAAATTGTGCTTCTCCAGTACAAAGGACCTCTTTTCTGGGCGTAGTATGGATTTCAACGACTGCAGGCACGGTTGTCTCCTTCTCTTATAGAATCCATCCTTTAACCATGGGGTTCCCTGAGGGGCAACCCGTTTTTGCATAATCAAGGTCACACGCGAATGCTTTGTGCCTTAGTATTATGGCAGAAACTATGGTTCCTTTCTCAAAAAAGGCCAGTGTTGGCTTTTTCACATGTTCAGGGTTACGCGCATATGTCTTTGTGCCCTAAGAATATGGAAAAAATTTTGGGTATTTGTTTACAGGCCCCAAGTTAGGTGCGGTCTGTCGCCGCAAAACATTAATGACAGACGCATCCCTTTCTAGCTGTGATCAGTTATGGATAGCCAATAGGGACAAAAATGTCCCATCAAATAAACGCCAGGAAAAGTATGTTTCTCCAGCACAGAGGACCTCTTTTCTGGGCGTGGTATGGATTTCAATGACTGCAGGCACGGTTGTCTCCTGCTCGTAAAGAATCCATCCTTTTAACCATGGGGTTCCCTGAGGGGCAACCCGTTTCTCATGATCAAGGTCACACGCAGATGCTTTGTGCCTTAGTATTATGGAAGAAACCATGGTTCCTTTCCCATGAAGGCCAATATCGGGGGCTCAAGGTCGTCACATCAGGCTTACGACGGATGCATCCCTCTAAGGCCGGGAAGTGGCTATGGAAGACCATAAGGTCAAAATCTATGTAAGTCCACATGGAGCAGACGTTCTGCTGCGGCAGGCGTTGAGCTTGGGGAATGAAGACTCCACCCACATGTGGGGGAGCAAATTTGGCTCAGGTTCGGCCAAGCGAAAGCTGACCTGTTTGCAATTCAGGAGAATTCACATTGTACTTTTTGGTTTTCTCTTTTTCACCCAGTCCCACTCAGACTGGTTGCCATGACACAGGAAGGGTCTGAGGGCCTCCTGTGTGTTTTTCCTCAATTGCTCAGCTCCCGGGAGTTCTGGAGAGGGTCCGGCAGCACAGGCGCAGCTGTTGCTCGTAGCTCCGTGTTGGCTGACCCGAGTGTGGTTTTCGAACCTGGTCTCCCTCCTAGACGGCTCCCCATTTCAGGGGCTGATCTGGAGGGATCGGTAGTCTCAGGCAAGGGGCACTGTGTTTTACCCCTGCCTAGAGTTTTTGGTTCTGGCCTCTGAGGAGGACAGACTCATAGAAATGGGTCTCTCAACTGAGGTTGTGCAGACTATTTTATTTCCAGAGCTCCCTCCACCAGGAAATTATACGCATTTGAAGAAAGACTTTAATTACGTGGTGCCAAGAGCACTTATATGACCCAGTTAACTGCCCCTTTGTACAGTTCTGGAGTTTTTATAAGAGCAGTTTGCAGCAGGGCTGCCTCCTTTGACCATTAAGGCTTATGTGGCAGTTATATCTGTCTTTCATACCTTAGTGGTCGGTCCCTCATTAAGTAGAGACCATCTATTCATGCGTTTCCTGTGTGGCACTCGGAGGCTGAGGCCTGCGAGTCATTTTAGGATCCCTGCATGGGATCTGTCTGTGGTCCTGGAGGACTTATCAGGGGCACCATTTGAGCCATTGATATAATTTCAGAAAGTTTCTTACTCTGGAAACGATATTTCTCCTAGCTATTACCTCCCTTAAGAGGGTAGGAGATTTAGAGGCTCTCTCAGTTTCGCCAACCTGTCTCGAGTTCGCTCCAGGCATGGTAAAGGTTTTTCTATACCCTAGATCGGGCTACGTTCCGAAGGTTTTGAGCAACATACCATGCCCCATAGTCTTGCAGGCATTCTGCCCTCCACCATTTAAGGACGCGAGCCAAAGAAAGCTTAATTTACTCTGTCCAGTACGAGAACTGGACATGTATGTGCTCAGAACAGCGGAGTTCAGGAAAGCAGAGCAGTTATTTTTGTGCTTTGGTTCGGCCCGGAAAGGTTTCCTGGCCACAAAGCAAACTTTGAGTAAATGGATAGTCGAGGCTATCTCTTTTGCTTATGAAGCCTCTATACGGCCCTCTCCTTTAACCGTCAGAGCGCATTCAACTAGAGGTATGGCAGCATCTAAAGCCCTGTGGGCAGGTGCCTCTGTCCAGGATGTCTGTGATGCGGCAGGCTGGTCCTCACCGCTCACTTTTGTACAGTTTTATGAGTTGGATCTCACTCCTACTCCTGGATCTTTGGTGCTTAGATCTTAGCTGTGCTTTTTACACACAGACAGGCACTCATAGTATGGCGGATTGGGTATAGCGTTCCCAAAGCGTCCCTATGGCGACGCAACGCGAGATCCCTCGAAAGGGAACGTCTCGGGTTACGTATGTAACCCTTGTTCCCTGAGAAGGGAACGAGATGCTGCGTCTCCTTTGCCATACTTCCTGCGTACCTGTAAGCAGTCTTCGGCAATATTTCAGATAGTGTGGGCGTGGTTGTACGTCACCTTTTATGCTTTCCGGCTCCTGCGTCACCCCGCCGGTGACGTCACGCCCCACCATTGGTTGGATTTGATATACACATTCAGACGCACTCACACCTGAAGGCGTTCCCAAAGCGTCTCTATGGCGACGCAGCGTCTCGTTCCCTTCTCAGGGAACAAGGGTTACATACGTAACCCGAGACGTTTTATAGCAGAGATACTATTATCTAGCGGCACAGAAACTTTTTATTTACTCGTTATTCACAAAATGTCAACAATGGAAGACTTGTCCATCCAGCCTTACATGTACGCGCCAGAGTCGGAAACGGAGCGAGATGAAAATGAAGACGACGAACCTGCAGAACAATGTCTTCATATGGAGGGATCGCAATGGTATGTTACTGCCGTTTGTCAAACCGAAGGCTGCAGCCTCCGAAGGTCGCATTTCTAGGGCTGCATACGTCATCAAGGCGGTCTTATTTCAGAATATTAACAATTATAAATGTGACTTTTATTCTTAGTTAATCTTAAATTGTTGTAATATGCTATAACTTAATCCCGGGTTGATTACCACATCCGACATCCGCAGGCTGCAGCCTTCGGATTGAGAAACAGCACTGCTAAACCATGACCACCGTGTACTTTACTGTTTTTAAAGTTATTTACAGCTTACCGAAGTGCTCTGCTCGTCGCCTCCAAAGATATAAGTAATTGACCCCTCAATCAGATGAAGTCTATCGGCAAATCCTACTTTATGCTGATGGAGGTTGGTGAAATAGTTATCCTTGAAGTGCTTCGCGACAAAAAAATGACATTTCCGTGAAAAATAAAACTCAACCAGGCACAGGTTCAACAACCGAACATTTTGATTTACTCTCTCGTAACTTATGCATCCTTGAGCTTGGACTACAATATCGCAGCGAGAAATAGAAAATGGCAGATTGCTCATAGTGTTGGGCTGGGAGTCGATGTCCTTATTTGGCAGTTTCGCTGCAAATACTGTGACATAATTTTTCAAAAAACATAATAGATAATAGAAAAATCAGAACAGGTTGGAAAATAGGACCAAAACAGAATATAAAGATATCAACAATGCACCTGAAGAGACTAATTTAAACTTTTATGTACTTCTAAACACTACAAATATACAACAAAATGCATTTAAGAGCTAAGAAAGTGGATTTAGCATGATATGTCTCCTTTAAGATTTGAGGGAAGAAAATCTGTCAAGATTCTCTTTATGTTTGTGCTGCAACCAGATTTCATAATTGGCCAGGATTTAAAAAATCTTGTAGTGTGAGCCCAACCTAAAGATGCATTGTGACACTAAACAAGAATATTCTGAAGAAATATGCTTGTATTCCATTATAATATGTGCATTAGAGGCAGGTCAAAACCTGCAAATAGACTGACACAACCATAAAGAAGCTAGCTGGAGTTTACTATAACATTAGAACGGAAGCAGTGTCGCTTTCTATCATTAAGGGAACTAAACTACAATCTTGACCTATAAAAGACATGAGGATGAGAAGATGAGGAAATATTTGAACAAACTATTCCCTTAATGTTGTACCAATGACCTGCCAAATCTGCATTATAGGCTGGAAATCTCCATTCATCAATCTGTTAACAGCTCTGTCATATCCTGAGTGATACAACATGTCTAGTGGCCACATGATTAGCTCCTTAATGTCCCTTTTAATAACAGCCTTAACATCTCACTGATGCAGATAATGGGCATCAGCTCCTGCTTGTGTCTTAGTGTTAGGGAGAGTCTTGTGCTGGTCAGCAGGTTCTGCTAGAAATCAATGTGCTGAGTGTATATTTGCCTAGTGACAGTACAGTAGCTATATGACAGCGTCTGGTGAAATAATGCAGCCGTGTTTTCATTATAACAATAACGTCTGGCTTATGCATACACTGTAAAAAATGCTTGTGAAATCTACAGTAATTAACTGTGTTCATGCACAGCAAATAACTGTAATAAAGTTCACAGTGGATTACAGTGCATTCAGTGTGAAATCACAGTAGACTCTGTCAGCAGGGACGAAAGTAACACACAAGTGGCTCAAAAGCAGAACAGAACAAGATAGATTTTTGTGTTACACTTGTTTTTAGTAAATAAACATGACTATGATCTTGTTTATATGTATTTTCGGTTAAATTTTGGCTTCATCAAATGTTTCTAAAGCAACCTGACAGTACAAACTTGAATTTTTGAAAAAAACAAACATTTTTAACAGTTTGAACACAATAAAATTAAATCAAATAAAAAAATATAAATTTTCAACATAATGCAACAGTATTGGCAGTAGGAGAAGAGTAACAAGTGTTACTTTCATCTCGATAGGAACTCCTGACATTTAAACACGATTGACTTTTATTTTTAAAAACTCTGAGAAATCAAACTTCATGATGTGTTACAGCACATTTTGCATTCTGTAAATGTATTTAAGTCCAGTCAACAACAATTTTTGTTAGCAACATGCTGATGTCTAATCTTATTCAGGATACACAAAATAAATTGAAGAAAATGATTTCTTCAGTAATCTTTGTTGGGAATACATTTTAAAGTACATTTATTATATTATATTTGAGTATTATGATAGTGATGACAAATTAGATTTATTTTCTATTTCTTTAAAGGAGAAAGTCACTATGATTATTGTTTTGTCTACAATATGGTACACACAACATTCCATTAAATATGCTACCACACTGAAATAAATTGTAGGTTACAATTAATACTTATACAACTATAAATAAGTTTTCAACTATGTCAACCAACTTTCACTAATTTGCAACTATATCTCAACTAACTGCAGTGTTTCCTCTAGGATTTTTTCCAGCTGTGGCGGCAGGGGGCGCCCATGATGATTATAAATGTACATTATTTTTTTTTATGTAGAAAATAGGCTACCGTAAACTAACATGTGTTTTTTATCATTTTCATGCTGTCATTTACTTTTCCTTATATTTATAGCATATTGCTTTTCTATGTTTGATCTAAACTGTATTTTCTTAAAAAATACGTAAGTTTTATAGCTTCATACGGATCTTTCATTGTAGTTTTAATGTAGTGTGCAAGTTCGTGCTCGGATTTAGCGTTACAGAGCTGTTGCAAAGTCACGCACAGTCCAGTTTGATAATCCGCACCGCTGTGATTGACAGAACACCCGACATCAGCAGCAATTTATTCCACACCCGGGCTGTTTGACATAAAGAGCCCGACCCGGTCACCGCAAATCGCGCAGTTATAGAAACCTTTATGCTCTTCGCAGACAGATCTTAAACACAAATAAGCACGGGGACATTTAAAAACTGTTACCTCTCGGAATCAAGTCGAATTCTGTTCTTGGATGTTAGACCCGCAGTTCACGCTCGCATATTGAGTCCCGACCTGGATCTACAACGCATATAACACGTTAATATTATTACACCCGTTACATCAAATATTAGAAGTTTCACCCGCGGGTACCCCACTACCCCGACCCTGTTGTTTCGTCTGAAAACAGATGAAACAGTCTCACCGTCTGCCTCCAGTTTTTATTACCAACGTCCTTCTCTTCCACGGGAATACGTTTCCTTCCAAACAGATTCGACTAATGTCTTGCAGTCCTATAGGAGTTGTATTCAGTATTTAGCCTTTTGTTTTTGGACAAACATCTTATCATTTACTGTGAAACTTTGTGAGTGTCGATCTAAAGCACAGAAGATTGACTGACAGCTGAGCGGTCAGCAGCGCGCTGCGCTTATAGCCTATATTCTGAATAACTAATGGCCAGTAATAAGTTGATAATATGAGTACAGTGATTACAAATGAATGTCCAAAAAACTCGTAATATGTTAAATCGAAAGTTTAATCATGTCATTTCTCGCAGCATCGCGCTGCGTCCGTGTATATGCGCCTGTGAACAGCATACGCGTGATGACCTTGCAACTTAAATTACCCTTAATTTATTGCCAGACAGATAAAAGTAAAATAACATTCGAATCTGTAAATTGTGTATTTTTATTTATGTAAACTCACAATAAGGAGAAAACCTTGTGCTTATTTAAAATCATTAAAAACATGACATGGTTTCTGCTGCTTTGGTTTTATAGCGCATCACAAAAAAGAACAGAAACTCAAATACTTTTTTATTCGTTTTGTCAATCTGATAACTACTTAAGTGTAACATATTTCGTGTAGGCTTATTTATTTTATTATTATTTCTCAAAACAGAGACGTAGCCTAATCATCATCCGTTGATTTAAATCTATTTGTGCATGAAACTAAACCCATGGGGGAAATTATGATATTTTAGGAGATTTATTTATAAATGAGTGAACAACGCGAATCCAGAAAGGAATTTTTTTCTTTCTTGCTGGGCGGACATTTCGGTATAGCTTTATTTATTTTGCGAGCTTCCGCCGCGGGTTTTGTCTAGAAGGGATACAGAAAATGCCAAAAAGTTTAGGATTAGATTTGAGATACACATACATCCTATGTGCATAGCTCTGCGTAGCCTGACGCGCACCTCACAAAATTTTTAACAGTGCGTCAGATCTACGCAGACCTCAAGCGCTGTGATTGGTCCACCAGAACCCCTCCCGTCAGGTAAAAAAAACTGCGTCATAGGTATTTCCGTTTGTGACGGTGAAAACAAAGATGAGCCAAGTTGAGGAGTGATTTAACTCAAACTGCATCAAAAGTCGATGTTTATTTACTTCCATCATTGCTCGAAGTAACTACACAAGAAGTTGCTGTTTCTTCTTCGTTTGTGGGTTAACTTGCTTAGCTTTTTCTTCTGTGACTTCTTTTGCTGCTAAAATATTTAATTTTAGAGAAAATACACATGGTAGGCTAATAGATACTTTAAACAGTATTACACTGAAATCATCTTGGCCATATGCTGGTGAGACATGAAAACACATAAGCCCTCTGAATGGAGAGCAGTCATGCCCATTAGAGTTTTACCAGTGGCTAAACCTGCACACAGAAAATAAAATTGCACAGTTTCATCAAAGTGAAGTGTGTATAAATAACTTAATAAATAACTTTGTTCACATATATGATACATAATCTATAGGAAAAGGTCCATTGTTTGGAGTCAAGTTTTGGTTATTCCCTTAAACATCTGATAACTAGTCCACTCAAAGCTGATATTATTTCGTACTTAAATGTCAATACAGGCACGTTTAATGTTAATTAAACAATAATGTGCTTAAAGGGACCATTTAACATGTCCGCCCAAAAAAAAATCAATTCATACTCCACACGCCAAACAGACGGGGGCAGTATACCTCCAGAAAAGTGAGTTGGTCTATTTTAATTTAGCAGCTGCAAATTCAGCAGCATATATCAAGTTTGATTTACATTAGCAACTAAGTTATCATTAGTCACAAAAAAAACATTCTGTCTCATTAAAATTGCAATGTTTTCCGCTACGTTTCGTGCGTCCATTTGGTGTTCATTATAATCGAAGACATTTCAAGCTTCTTAGCTAATGTTACATTTTAGCATCAGCTTGGTAGATAACGGGTGAAAACCGGATCGGATCCGTGGGTAGAGCTAACTATTAAACGTTAACAGCTAAGGATGCGCAATAATTTGCATGCGATAGTCATTGCGCTTCTCGTCAGTGAAGCCGGTTTATTGATTAAAAGTGAATCGCCATCAGCTGCTTTCAGATGGAGCCACATTTACTGCACAAAGCCGTAGTTCATGTACAAGCTGAGCATAGGTTATGGCAATGCCTATTATAAGTGAACTTCTAGCGAAATACTAACAGCATCTTACTTACCAATCGAAAAGAAAAGTTGTCATTTCGGAGTCGAACCTCATTTCTTTCATGTTCATTAGTTGTCTCCAGCGATGAAAAGCAGTGCCAGTATTTACTCTGGTTCGGTTACTTTATTTATCATATTTTATTTGTGATTCCGAGCGCGTTGTTCCCTGCAGCAAATGTTTGTGGTAGTGGTAAATGTCTCTTGCTTTAGCCATTCTTCCGCTCTCTTCCCTGAACTGAAATACGTCCGAAACCCCTATTGCAAGGCAGGAAGGCATCAAGGCATGTCCGAATCCATGGCTGTCCGAATTGCATTTCTCTGAGCTGCATTTATAAATCTTAAATCAACAAGTCAGCTGCCTTAGTTTTCGGACGCAGCGGTACTTGTAGAGGGCTGTACTCCCACTTATTCGTGTATTGCAGTTTGGCTGGCGGTTATGTGCGTGGCCCGCATACCGCCTCCCATGGTCGAAACTGGTATTACAACACCAGTCGGGCTGTAGCTAGTAATTTAGCATGCTAATTCAGATTGATATTTCTGCAGCACTATACCTTGTCATTTTTTTAATGACATCTTTGCCCTTATTTCTTCTCATTCTTTTGTTGCGTGTAACTAATTTTTAAAAATCTTTTACCTCAATTATTACAAATGGCACCTTTAAGCATGTTGAATAGAATTAAAACATAAATTCTAACTTTTAGTAAATCTTGTAAATATGTTTATTCATACTGTAGGATCCAGTAGATTACTAGCAATTTAAATGAAAATAGCTTTTCAATCTCTTAACATTGTCTGTTGTGGTATGGTTTCACTGACCTTTTTGGGCATATTTTAATGTTACTTATACACTGTAAAATTAGGATTCTGAATTTAGAATCATTTTTAGAATCAATGGTTGTGTTGTGCACTAGAACTATTTATTTTGGAGTGAAAATATTGTAGACATAAATTTGTTTTGCATTTCAGTTATTATACTTCACAGTAATATTGTGTTTAATAAAAATTGGAGGAAACTTACTTGTAGTGTACTTTTGATTTATAATTAATTATTTTGTTTTATTTACAGATTGTACTGAATTATATTTAGATATTTTTAGATTGTAACAAAAGTTTAAGATGTTTTAAGATACATTTCTTGGGAATTCATACTTTTTCATCCAAATTAAAATGTTATTTTACAAATGTTAGCATGCATTTATTGAATGTATTTGACTGTACATTCTGACTTTTAACAGTCTTGAGTTTTTAAATAATTGTAACTCAACCTTTAAGGCTGGCCGTTACAACTTTATTTTAACATTGATGAATGTTTACAGAAAATAACTAACCAATCAAATGCTGTAGGGAAAACCACAATGAACTTTATATTAAAAACATATAATCTCTGCTTAGTTACTTGTCAATGACTGCCAGTAAATTACTGTGGAAAAAAAATCACAGTACTTACCTGGCAGCCACTGACAATAGTAATTTACTGTAGAAAAGAAATGACAGTAGTTAACTGGCAGCCATTGACAAGTAACCTACTGTGGAAAAGAAATCACAGTATTTAACTGGCCGCCATTGACAAGTAACTTACTGTACGGAAAAATCACAGTAGTTAACTGGCAGCAATTGACAAGTAACTTACTGTACGGAAAAATCACAGTAGTTAACTGGCAGCAATTGACAAGTAACTTACTGTACGGAAAAATCACAGTAGTTAACTGGCAGCAATTGACAAGTAACTTACTGTACGGAAAAATCACAGTAGTTAACTGGCAGCAATTGACAAGTAACTTACTTTACGGAAAAATCACTGTAGTTAACTGGCAGCAATTGACAAGTAACTTACAGTACGACAAAATCACAGTAGTTAACTGGCAGCCATTGACAAGTAACTTACAGTATGGCAAAATCACAGTATTTAACTGGCAGCAATTGACAAGTAACTTACTATAGAAAAAAAACACAGTAGTTAACTGGCACCAATTGACAAGTAACTTACTGTGCTTTTTCTAAAGTAAGTTACTTGTCAATTGCTGCCAGTTAATTACTGTGAATTTCACAATATGTTTTTTACAGTGTAGGTCTTTTCTGACAAATATGCATTATCATATAAACCCACAGCAATAACTCACAAAACAACTTCTTGTGTATTAATAGGCGCGGTGATGATACTGAGCCTCTCGTCTGAGATGCCCATTCCAGTGCAGAGTCTGCACACTCTCAGAAAAAAAGGCACACAGAGGTACCAAAGTTGCTATTGGGGGAAGTACCTTTTTAAATGTGATAACTTTTTATCTGAACATCGTTCTTTTTAACTGGGTGGCTGGGCTGCTGTTTCTTCTTTCATATACCCAATACATTGTTGCATTGTTTGTTTATATATATATATATATATATATATATATATATATATATATATATATATATATATATATATATATATATATATATATATATATATATATATATATATACACTGTATATTTCCAGCCTTAAAAACAGAGAAGATTATTTAAGAACAGCAGTGTTACATACATAGAGAAATTGCAAAAATACAAATTGATTCCAAAAGTGTGTAGTTGGATCATAATAAAAAAAGCGATTTACAGAATTTGCAAAACCCTAAGATAAGGTAATGACAAGCAATCTCCCAATAAACAAAATAACAGGGCAACAGTGAAAACTCATGGAAAAACTATTTGCTGTTTCTTTGTTTTACAAAAGTTTCACTATTTTGTAGAACAAACATTCATCAGCCTAAACATGCATTATAGCATTACAGTATAATGTAATGTGTTGCTTTACAAAGTATTATATTTATCAAAATAAAAAAATAAAAAAATCCTTTAAAATCTGTGCCAATAACCAGCAGGTTCCCATTATAGAAACATCCCTCAAATAATCAGACATATTTCCATATAAAAATGACTGAAATATTACTCATCTCGTTTAATGTTTACATGTACTTTACCTAAATGATTTAGTAGATGAAGTTTATCACCTATTATTTACCATTAATAACAATTAATGTTTGTTATTAATGTCATGTAAATTAATATATTTTAAATAAATTAATTATTTTTGTATTTTTATTTGAAATCAACAGCCGGATATTGATTTGTACAATAAGTCTAACAGTTTTTCCCTCAGTGCAGTGCACATGTCTGAAAGTATCAGAGCTCAACAGCCAATGAATTCAGTGGTTTGAGGGCAGTTCTGCCTGAGAGACACTTAAATCATGATGCCCATCTCTAAACAGCACACAAATGCTGCGATGCCTGTCATCTAGCTGGAGGTTTATCTCAAAGCTGTGACAGATGTCCTGAGTTACAAGAGACAAATGTCTGCAAATGAGCTCTAGCATTTTTCTTGAAAGAGTGAAGCTTTCACAACGCCTTCACATTATAAACGTGTTTGTACTTTGACCTAAGAATTTAAGTGAGGAAAAACTCAAAAGAGTTGAGTTTATATTATATTTTCAGATTGAGGTCAATGATATAAATCAGTGCAAGGGATATGATGTACTTTTATGCATGTATTACATCTGTTATGTAGTAAGATGTATACTAAATTTTCTAAAAGGTGTTTTATTGTATGGAATCTGTTTACAGTCCCATATTCCATAATTATGTACATTTATTTCAATGTGAACTGACTCCTCAAAAAACAGCATTTGCAACACATTTTACTTTCTTAATGTGTATGTAAGAGTGAAACCGAATATGAGACAGTAATAAATGTAGAATGGGACTTCATGAATGAATCCATCAGGATTTAAATAGATGGAAGCAGGTTAAGTCATGATATTAATTGGAATCTTGCTCAGCCGTGGATAATGTTATTTTTTGTGTTTTTATTTATTTAATTTTTTTTTGATGAATCATGTACAATAAGACATGTATTATGCAATATTTTATAGATACAAGTTTGGCTAGATATGCACGGCTTTAAATCCAGTGTACTGTACTTTAGGTCAAATTGGTGGTTCATTCTGGGATCATGCTTTTAACTCTTTCACTGCAAGTGTTTTTACAAAGTTTAATGCCTTCCAGAAAATGTTTTTCTTTAAATATATAAACATCCAATATATAAAATTAAAGAACCGACCCTTTACTTTAAAAAAAAAACATCTTTCATAATTTGTTCTCTTTTTATCTCCTCTCAAATATGGGTAGGTTTCTTCAAAAATTTGAGCAAAAGGATGAGATAACTGCGTTTTTGTGAAGGACTTTTGAAACATACACAGAGTTTGAACTGTTTGCCCTAAGGGGATACTTCCGGATTTTATAAGCTGGGTAAGAGCCTGTCAAAAACTTGTCTTTGGCAGGGAAGTGTTTTCTCTTAATTGGCAAGCTAACTCATCAATGGTGGGGAAAGACTTAAGAATTTAAATTGATATTTGACTTTAAGGTTTAAATTTTATCATTATAGACTTGTACACACAGAAAAGTTTCGGGAGTGACAACCACATTTAACTGCGGGAGTAAATCCCCAAATGTTTGTTTCATGTCTGTATACAAGACTCACTCCCGAAAATGTGATGATTGACACAGAGATAACCATAGCAATGTACTGCCGTTTTGTGTGCTTATCAACTTTGATCAAAATAATTGAACAGCGATATGTTTTGCAAAAAACCTCCGTCTTGGCGTTGTGTAGGCTTTTGTGAGGTTGCTTCACAGCGTGCTGTCTTGCAGTGTTGCCAGGTCCTCATCCTTTTTGTACTTGCATACCGTTTTGGCGCTTATTGTTTATGGCTTTTGGCTCATGAAATGACCAAGTTTTTGGTGTTATTAAAGTGTAAAGGTGTCGGTCCCAATATTTTGATGTTTGGGGTAAAGCTTTTGGATTTATTTCGGTTTATTATATGATTTTCCTGTTCGCTGTTTTTTTAGTGCAACATCTGGCAACACTAGTCAGCAAACTCACGCGTCTCTGTCATGTAATGCACCGCGCATATATTTTTTCCCTTTGTAGGCATTTTTTTTTTTTTCAGAAGAGAGACCGGTCATGTCCATGATGCACGTTTAAACACTTTATTAACTAGTTGTTGAGTTCAATTACTGTCAATTATGCTAAAGATAACATATATTCTATATTCAGACAGACAGATGTGCCTTTTTTCACACAATGCAAATCACTACTAAGGTCTCTTTGGATCAGAGTGAGAGGTCTATATTTTTGCCCCTAGATAATTACCCATCATGCATGAGAGCCTGCTTTGGGAAGTGCATATGTGTAATCCAAAAATAGATTTAGCCTGAAAACAACAACAACAAAAAATAAATACAAAAAGTCTCTGTGACATTATAGGTCAGTGTATTATATTCCCAGCATATTATAAGTAATAATTTTTATATGTCAGGAAATGTCAATCATAAGCCTCTGCTTCTCATGTCTTTACCAGGGGCGTCATGCACCACTTTTTTTAAGGGTGCACAGCTCACAGAAATGTGTGCACAAGCAGACATTAAAAGAAATATAGAGCTTTAACAGTTTTTTCCTTGACACTTGACCCCCAAGTGTCTTGGGGGTCTTGACACTTACATTTCTATAAACTGAGCCCCCCGCTGTCATGTTAAAAACACCAAAATAAATGTGTTGACTAACTTTTATGTCAAATACTTTTTTAATACTCCACCAAACATCAATTACTGTCAATTATTTCAACCAGAAATCAGAATAATGACATACTGGCTGAAATTACATCTATATTGGCATTTGTTTATTTAAGTTCTGTTTAATGCTAAATTGTTATATTAATGCATTTGCATTACAACTGTGTTATGCTACAAAATTAATGTTTTTTTAAATACATAAAGTAGGCCATATAAACAAGGAAAATGACAAAAATTAGATTTATTGTAATGTTCAACGGTTCAAAAACAATAATGTTGGGATCAATACTTTTTATTTATTCATGAAATTATTTTTAATAGCAATGTTCAAAAAATATCTTTATATCAAATTGTAAGTGGACTGCAATTTTGCCCTAAATTGACCTCATATGTAAGCATTTGTGATTCCATGCACCTATGAACTCTGAAATAGTACCAAGATAAATCTAGAAATATTAAAATATCTTGTTTAGACTGATACATTTTCTAAACAGTGGGGGTTAATTGCACATTATTAATGGGTTTCCAGTAATAATTATTACAAGTGTTCCTGACAACATTGTAATTCTCCAGATAACTAAATGCAGCAGCAAGGAGCCCGCGGCCGTGCAAAAATACTGATAATGTCTGCGACAGTGCTGTTGCGTTTACCTGCGCTGTTGCCTGAATGAAGCAACACGTAACATGATCAAAATTCAAAACCCTATCAAACAGCGAACATCTGACGAGTGATGCAGCACTGAACTGAGAATATAGCGCCTGAACAGATTTAAAGGCAAGTTACAGATTATTAGGGCGCACTCACATTATCCAAACCAAACCATTGCCCAGCGCGATTGTCACCCCTCCCTACTCCCCCAGATGCACGCACACTCACACTGTACTTTTATCGATCCGAGTCCGGCCAAGTGAACCACACTCCAGCCCACCTCTGCAACCTGGCCGCGGCGCGATTTACCAATCCACGCCCGGGCGCGGTACAGAGCAATCACACTAGTCAAACAAACCAGGGTTTGGGGGTCAAACGCGCACAAGCGCGGTTTGGTTTGGGTAGTGTGAGTGCGCCCTAAGACACTTCTTTGATTTGGAGGTTGCATGCAAAGTTCATTTGGCTCAAAAAAATGGTTTGAATGGACATGATGTCTCTGGTCTCTACTGCCTATATTAATATGTACAGTATTTACTGTGAAGCTGCTTTTCAAATTTACATTCAAATTTATTTCTATAGCACTTTTCACAATTTTGCTAAATGAATACATATAAATACAGGCAGTAGAGACAAAAACAGAAACTTATGAAATATGTAAAATACATTCACTCCAATTTAAGCAATATAAACAGTGAAATCAATTGCATGATAATAAATAGAACATTATAATCAGAGTGCTATTAAGCAAATATGCATATTAAATAGTTTATAAAATCATGTCTGACTGCTGCTTTTTTCAAAACCTTGTTTTAATCCCATGCTCTTAAATGGTATTTAAATTTAAAAAGTAACAACGCAGTGACACAATGGTCACAATATCAGTTTGACACATACTATTTGAATAGATACACAAATAGAAATTAAGTACACAAAAAATGTTTTCTGTGTATACTGGCCCCTAATCTTAATTTGATAAAATTCCATTTATAGTTGAGTGAATCTGCTAAGGACCAGTGAGACATGTAGGATGTTTATGTCTTATAGGAATAGTTCACCTAAAAATGAAAATTAGCCCATATTTTACTCACCCTCAAGCCAGTCTAGGTCCATTCTAGGTGTATAAGGCTGATCTCTAACCCAACATTACAAAAACTCATTACTTCACTTTCGAAGACATTGAATAACTGCATGGATGAGTTTTTCATGAATTTATGTGTTTTTGGAGCTATACAATGGGGAACCATCAAATGCCATTACCATTTAGGCATTTAGTAGGCGCTTTTATCCAAAAATAAAATGAAAAATAAAGCAATAGAGGCAAAATACAAGAGCCATTATAAAGCTAAACATTATTTAATATAACTCTTGACTGTGTTTGGCTAAAAGAAGAAAATCATATACCGTATTTCCAGACTATAAGTCGCTCCGGCGTATAAGTCGCATCAGTCAAAAAATGCATCATGAAGAGGAAAAAAACATATATAAGTCGCACTGGACTATAAGTCGCATTTATTTAGGAAATTATTTCACAAAATTCAAGCCCAAGAACAGACATTTAATCTGGAAAGGCAAGTTATTCAACTAAACAATGGTTTCTCACTCACTCCAAACTAGGGCTCCACGATTGATCGCAAAAAGAATCACAACCTCGATTCATACATACATGCAATCCTCTTTGTAAATGACAGCGATTATCTTGCATGTATAGTAGGATTGTGACAATTAATCGGGCAAATGCGCGTTTTCTCAATGAATGAATTTGAATGAATTATGGTGAAATGCAGCCACAACCAAAAGCCAGGGGGCGCTCTCGCTTAGAAACACCATTTGTGCCATAGAAGAAGTAGCATTACTAACACTATTCCAGGAAATATCTAGAGGAATATTTATATCCCTGGTCTTCAGATTGTTTCAGGTATTTTCATGATAATAAGGAATATTTTAAATGATTGTGTTTGACGAGTGTTGCTTTTTTAAATGCACGTTATAAACGAGTCAAACTTGTAGTGATTTTAAATTGATAAGGACTTCCTACTGATCACGGAGCCGTAGTACATGCACAAGCTGTGCATGAAACACTGAATCGGAGCCTTACGATTCAGAATCGATTTTAGACAGATCTTTTTAATGGGAACGCGATGCATCGATGCACATCCCTAATGTATAGTATTTCCCTGTATTCAGATGCTGCATTCACGGTTTCACGTATTTACATTACAACAATCCAGATGTTATGTCAGTCAAACTTGCTTACACCCACAAAGTGTAAAACCAAACGCTATTCATTCACCAATCAGACCCGATCGTTTCTCTCCTCTATTTTCCTCATTTGCTGCGTTTGGCTGTCACTCGCATGAAGTATAACAAAGAGGCAAACCTTAACACAATCGGTTTACATGGTGGATTTGGAGCGGTAATTTTCACAAAAATCAGAGGAAAAACAAGCACCACTGCAGAAAATCCTGGTGGGGACCGAGAAAGTGACGATGCAACAATATTGGTTACGAAAAAAGCGAGGAAATAAGTTATCTCTGGCCATTTTTCAATCGGAAGGCTGCAGCCTCCGGAGGTCGCATATGGTTTATCTTAACTGAGCAAAACATTCACAAGTCATAAACATATGACAACAATTTACGGTTAACTAAGAATAAAAGTTAACTTTATAATTGTTAATATTCTGAAATAAGACAGTCTTGATGACGTATGCAGCTTAGAAACGCGACCCCTGGAGGCTGCAGCCTTCAGATTGAGAAACGGCCTCTGTATCATCGTTTAAAGTTTTAAAGTTTTAAGGTCAGTATGAATAAATTTTGACATATAAGTCGCACCTGACTATAAGTCGCAGGACCAGCCAAACTATGAAAAAAAGTGTGACTTATAGTCTGGAAAATACGGTACATGTATTCACCAAGTAAAATATGGGCTAATTTTAATTTCGGAGTGAACTACTTCTCTTTATGACCGATTTGATGTAGTCTTTCTGTCTAAAATGTGATGCTGAACATGTTAGTACACATGCAAAATTATCCCAAAATAGTTTTCAACTTTACAAAGCAAAACAGCACAAAAGCTAAAACAAGAAACAACTTTTGAGTTTGCTGGTGTGCTAATACTAATGTAGTGCTGCTGATGAAGAGCTGAAAGCTGGCACACATCACATTACTTCTGCTCAGGTGACCAGAAGAGAGCAACTCGCTCTGTTTTGGAGCCATTCATAATGGTAAGAGCGTTAAGACCTGCCATTTCCCTGTGTATTTGACATCATTCTGTATTATTTAGTGCACAACTACATTCTGAAGCATACTAAACATTTCAAATATAAATGCCATTAAGGTGTACAACTGCAGATAATCCATCTTTAAAATAAATAAATCTTAATTGTTACTCAGACATCCATAAAATGGAAAACAAATGATACCTAGAACTCTCACATGAACCTCAAATGTCTCCAGCAATAAAGAATATGCAGTGACAATGGCATCACCAATTTCACAAATTTCTGATTTTGCAGTGATGATAGCAGTATCTTTATCAAAAAAGTAGACTTGGAAAACATTTTTTGCATGAAGTGTTTTCTAAATAAAAATATTTATTAAACAAACCTTACACAAAACTTTACACACACTGTCACAGAGGTCATATTTTTATAATAGAATATCAGTTTTTACAGTACTGAATTAAAGCATTGTCAACATTTTCTATTTCTGTAAACGTAAAAGTTCAATGGCAAGTCAGACAGCAGATTTTACTGACAGTTTGCATAGAGATAGAATAGGAAGAGAGCAAAGGAAATCAATGTCCCCTTTATCTTTCTTAAAATTTCAGCTACAGAAGTCCATTTAAGCTGCAATGGATGGCACATTGATTTTACATTGATGCCAAGTTTACACAACAAAGCAAGCAGACAGATTGTGTTTTGTTGATAATAGCTTGACCAACAGGCAATCTTGATTGTCTTTTTATTGTGTTGAGGCATAGAGACCTGTAACCACCATCTCTGTGGAAAATCAGGACTTTTAGCCTCTTGACTGAACATTTTGGGCCCTATTTTAACGATCTAAGCGCATTGTCTAAAGCGCACAGCGGAACGTCTAAATGGGCGTGTCCGAATCCACTTTTGCTAATTTAACGACGGGAAAAATGGTTATTGCGCCGAGCGCATGGTCGAAAAGGGTAGGTCCTATTGTAATGGGAGTATTTTGGGCGTAACGTGCAGTAAACCAATGAGAGACTCAGCTCTCATCCCCTTAAAAAGCAAGTTGCGCTGGCGCTATGTCTAATCCCTATTTAGATAACAGACTTTGTAAACTGAAAAACTAAGCGGAGGAAGAAGATCCCCAGTTTAACATTAATGTTAAATAATTGTGTTGTTTTTCACTTGTATTGAAATTGTTATTTTTTTATTAAAACCTTTAAAACCCGTTTTCTTTTAGTCATGGAAGTAAAAAGCAGGCTTGTAATTGCTTTAAATGTATGGCTATCCAATATCATCAAAAAATAATTTACAAGTATGTAAGATAAGGTTTGTACTCTAAAAATACTTTATTTGTAACAAACAGGAGATAAAGAATTTACAAACGGCTCTCCTCACGTTTCAGCACTTTGGACAGCGGTTTTTTTAGCAAAGAGTTTTTTAAGCATTACTTAAAAATGTTTCTCATCTCACCATATCCACAGTTACAGAGTCATCATATACAATAAATCCGTGAGGTAGCATTAAAAAAAAACATTTAAAAACAGACGCATTTGTTCAAAGCAAAGCATTTATTTACTTACCAGGCTGCAGGTGAAGCAGCTCTTTGCGCCTTCTAACGTCTCATAATTAGTCCTCATTTATGTCCAAGAGACTCAATAATAATCTTTTATATTCAATCCTTTAATCTTTCATATTTAACCCTTGTGTGGTGTTCGGGTCTGTGGGACCCGTTTTTAATGTTTACCAAAAGAAAAATAATGCAATTAATTGTTGTTTCAACCTCCGATTCATTGGCCTTGGCTCATTTTCTATAAAGAACATAAAAATAATCTACTTTAAAATGACTGTACACTGTACACCCCCCTACACATTTATATTACATCTGTGGTGTTCGGGTCCACTGGACCCGGGGGTAGTAAGAGAGTGAAAATTGAATGTGCTATGTAACTTTACTCTGTTTTTTCTCTTATATGGGACTCCTGTGAGTGCATGAGTGTGTTTGTATATATTTATGTACATATGTGATGGATGCATGTCAGAGTTTTGTCCTTCTGCACTTGCTGTAACAGCGCAAGGATACAGCATGTTATATATCAAGCATGAACACTTTTCTGCCCCCACTGTCCCAAACACTTTACCTTTGGTCTTAGAGGAACCATTCTACATTGTACCATTATATCCCTTATAAAAAATAACCATGGTTGTATTATAGTAAAAGTGTAGTAATCATGGTAAACTGGTGTATTGATTACTATTTGTAAAACCATGAGTTTACCACAAAACCTATGGTGTGTGTGTGTGTGTGTGTGTGTGTGTGTGTGTGTGTGTGTGTGTGTGTGTGTGTGTGTGTGTGTACCTGGTAATTATCACGTTGTGGGGACCAATTGTCCCCACAAAGACAGGAATACCAGTGTTTTTGTGACCTTGTGGGGACATTTTGATGTCCCCATGAGGAAACAAGCTTATAAATCAAACAAGATGATGTTTATTGAAAATCTAAGGTACAAGAAAAGTTTTTGTGATGGTTGGGGTTAGGGAATGGGGCAGGTAAGGGGAATAGAATATACGGTTTGTATGGTATAAAATGCATTACGTCTATGGAATGTCCCCACAAAACATGGAAACCAGAACGTGTGTGTGTGTGTGTGTGTGTGTGTGTGTTTGTGTTTGTATGAGTGTGTGAGAGATAGTGAGAAATAGAGAAAGTAAAATTTTATATCCAAGCATTTTCATCATTTTAGGTTGTAGCCAAAAGCAACACATTGTACTGCAGTGTGTGTGTGGACATAAGATGGACAGGAAGACACAGTATACATCTATAAAATGCAAGAAATGCATATGCAACACAGCTACACAGTAAAAATCTGCTTCTTATGTATTGTGTAGGCTGACATGAACAGGTTATGTGTTCAGTGTGGATGATGTGTTATGATACCGCATCTTTTCAGATGGGGCTTGTGCTGTGTAGACGGACACAAATGTGTACAATTTCAAACTGAGTTCAAAGAATTAAACATCAAAAGTGATGAAAAACTTATTTGAGAAGAAAAAGTGATAAAAATACTTATTTTATATAAACATCTGGGGGAGAATAGAATTTTCTTCTCTTATTTCATATTATCACAAAAACGAATGGCACTTTAATCTATAAATAGTCCTCTACCAGTGGTAAATGACAAACATTAACCATAAATTATGTCTATATTACTTGCAATAAGGCTAAAGTAATCATCTGTAAACAATATTACATAAATTTGTATGACTGCATTGGTTTAAGATACGAATAATACAGTGGGTCCACTAGACCCACAAACATTGTCTAAGTAACAGAAATATGAACACCACACGAGGGTTAAAAGCATTTTTGTGCTGCTGCGCATTCATGTACCTTGTGATAAGCAAACCCGCATTGTCCTCCCGTGTATAGGCGCATTTTACTAATGCGCTCTTTAAATAACATAAAACACATTGACTTTAGACTTTAGACCAGGTTTTTGTTGGTCAATGGCGTAGTCTATTTTAGTTGCCTCAAAATAGCAACGCCCCAACAATGCGCCTGAACACACCTCGTTTTCAGACCAGAACGCCCATGGGCGCAAAAGGGGGCGCAAATGCATTTGCTATTTAAACAACGCGGCGCTAAACCTGAAAATTAGGGTGGAAACTAGCGAAAGACACTTGCGTCGCGCATTGCGCTGCATTGCGCCGGGTGTAAGATAGAGCCCTTTAACTTTACTGCACACATATCTGCAGCAGAGCCATAAATCATTTTCATTACATAAACAAAAATAAATACACTGTCAGAAAAAAAGTCAAAATATGTACCCCAGCTGTCATTGGGGCTGTACTTCTTTCAAAAAGGACAGCTTTGCACCTAAAGTGTTCATATTATACTTCAAAGATACATATTTGCATCTTAAAGGTATGATTTACATTAGCAATGAGTCATCAAGTGTATCACATAATACTCACTTAATAGTTTAATCATCATTACAGCTTCTAGCTACTATTTGATCGTAAAACACATTGCTTTGCAGTTGCTGATGTAAGATGTTTAGGTGGACGCTAAGTCTTTGTTTTCTGTCAAAAGACCCTTGCCCAAATGTTATTCCTGTCTCTATGGATTGGTCCCTTCATTAAAATAAGTCTTTGGTTTCTTCGCCCTTTGTTAGATAATTTATAAAAGAGAAAGCACACTTCAATTAAACAATATGATTAAATATAACAATAAACAAAGCAGGGCGAGTTGCATGCCAAAGTTTTCAATATGAATAAGGGCTTAAATAATTCTGATTAGCAGTAACACTGATGAGAGGTTTTTGTAGAATGCCGACACTAACACAGATTCTAAGTGATCTTTTAGTTGTAAAAAATGATTGAATGAAAATGCACTTTCATTTATCACAGATGCCCCTACAGATTTTTCTTCACCTTCACCGCCACAGCTAATATGGAGTGTTCATGAATTATGCTATATTGCAAGCCATGCATAACAATACTTAAACTGTACAATGACTCTTGCCCTTGAAAATGTTCATATTGTAATGTAATGGAAGTTTAATGTAAGTACAGTGTCTTTCCTCATGTGATTTAAGTCTACTAGCCCATTTCCACAAACCATTCAGTGTGTGTCTCTGAGTTATCTAACTGCTTTTAAACAGTGTACTATATTTTTCAACAATCAGCAAAAAATTATATTTCATAAATGATCTGCATACATCAGTGACTGCTCAGTTTGAATAAGATGTTAGCTCCCTCTTTACTAAGATTTTACCTTACTATATTTCAAATGCAAAAGTGGAACTAATGTTGATTTCTCATCACTCGCTCATTTGTCCGGCGTTGTACTTAGATAGTTAATGCTCTGGAGCTAGTGTACAAGTGTACAGTTTATCAACATTATTCTGCTCCATTTATCTATTGATTCACAGAGAATGATTTTAAGTCAATTATTTTGACATGTTGCATGGCTTCCAAAGGGGGCCGCAAATCATTACAAGGGAGAGAGAAGAAAATAATGAGTTTAACATTGTTTCACTGATGTAGAAAGAAAAAAACATAAAATAATGTTACCTATCATGTAACATCTAATAGTGAGAAGCAAGCAGAAAAGTCAGTTGTAATGAGGATTTGTCACAGCTTTGAACAAAATCCCTGCTGTTTAGTGCCAAGAAAATGAATACAAAACCTCAATTTGTATATCACCCATTATAATGAGACACCAGTATTTTACTTGAACAAATATATATATCTATATCTATCTATATCTATCTATCTATATATATATATGCCACCACATAACTTTCTTAATTTCTGTCATCTGTTCAGAATATGTACATAGATGTCTTCTTGTGAACTGCTCCATCCACAGGTGCTAACACTTTGATATTTTATCAAAAAACTGCCATATAAGAAAAACACCACACAACAACTTTTGCATTCAATTTCACATTGGGTGCACTGTAAAAAATTTTTGTCAGGCAGCCTAAATGAGGGTCAAACGGTTTCCTTTATGTAATAATGACACATTTTCTTTTTACACTGCTTATGGCATTAAAATACTTTGTCATATATTTGTGAGCATTACAGATATTTGCTACTTTAACCGAGATACTATGTGTAAAATTTGCTTGTAGAAATTTTTTGCCTTATCATATAGACGGTTTTAGCGGCATAAAACATAAAGAAATGGCTCTTGTGGTTTAAACTTAACTTCCGGTAGACTTCTGCATAGAATCAATAACAACACAGTCTCTCTAGTGTAGATTATTTCTATTAACAAGCAAAATAACCAGTAAATAACCTTAGTTCAAAGCTTATGCCTATCACCCATTACACTGAGCTAACATCACTCTGTAAAATAAATGCTAAAGATCCTAAAATGCTGGCCTAGCTGCCAAATCCACACAGCGGTGATCCAGGCTCACTGTTTCCCCTCACCTTTTGGAAACCAAAGCATTTAAATTTTCCCTAAGGTATTTGTTCAGAGGTCAGTTTATTAACTACCCACACCAATAAGCAAGCAGAAAGTGGACGTTAACTTTGGGCCAGGTGCATAACTGTGGCAATATGAATGCATTATATTATTTTACTAAAAGCAAGCACACTTAAATATTATATTATTATAAATAGAAATAGTAATCTCATAATTTTAAACAATTTAGGCAGGATGATCGTCTCGTCTGCATGTGAGCGAATGCATTTCAACATGCATTAATAAAAATTGCTTTTTAAGAACTTCAACAAACAACTTGTAAGGATTATAACAAGCTTTTTCAAGGCTTTGTGACATCACAAACCCTGAAATTATAATAAACTCCACCCCCAGGAATACACAAAAAAGGGAGCATGGTCTTGTTGAGCTGCTTTAGAGAAGACAGTGTTGACAGCATGTCAAAGAGACACTGATTATTTCACCCTGATTCTAAACCTGCTTTTTTCTGCCTTCATAATGTTTATGTAGTGCTTAGCTGCAGGCTCACTTATTTCACTTTTTTAATCGCTGTTCACCGCTTATAGGTTTGGTGATAAAGATTCAGGTATAGCCGCTGTATGACAAGAAAACTAGCAGTGTATTTAATTATGTTGTGATCAGCCCTATGCCCTGATAATCCATTCAAATACATTATCTTCTGCTGTGTATGTATGAACCTTTCTTTTAATGGTTGCATCTGAAATGGATAAGTCAAAAATGAAATATACCTCTTAAACTGTCTAAGTCTTTCCATGTATATATACTATAGAACAAGACTCACTCCCAAAACTGCAATGATTGACACAGAGGTAACCATAGCAACGTTCTGCAATCGCGCATGTTAAGCATTCGCTCTGTTAACCAAAGTAATATTACCTTATGTTCTGCAGTTTTAACAAAATCCACATGTACAGAGGCACTGGGTGTTATATATGTTTGTAGAGCTGCTCTGGATAGTACCATCATGCAGTGTTGCCGTGTCCACGTAATATTACAGCATTTTGAAAATCAAGACACTGGAGTATATTGTCTGTTTCATATTCTCTGTGGCATATACAAAATCCATCATTTACACATTACATTTGTTTGAACTCTCCAGTGGCCACAAAAAAAAAAAAAAAAAAAAAAAAAACGTTTACTCCAGTTCTCAAATTGTACAACCAACTATCATAGTTATATACTACAATATTTTATGAATTGTTTTACAATAACGAACATTACCTGTGGTCAATGGTTTAATGCCAGTTTGAACATTTAAGGACTTAGGGAAGGATTTACTAACAGCTTGCGCCAGCGCAAACCATCATTTAGCATTAAAAAACGATGTTGGGATTTACTAAAGACACACAGTAGATCATCAGCGCTGAACATGTGTGGTCTCGTTATTTTTGTGACTGACAATTATTTTAAGCATATGCATTTCTAGGAGTTTCCTTTCAGACGCAAACATTTTTGGGAGGAGATTATTTAAATGATTCACGCAACGCAACTGACTAATGTTTGCACATGTGTTATGTCTTAAATTATTTTGCGCTTGAAATGGCTACCATTGTTGCAAAATCCCAGAGAGCAGAGAATGCGTGGTATAATGCAGAGGATTGTTTTAACACGTAACAGTTTATTTGGAATTCCAGAAGACCATATTATTCAAAATTTTGTTTGCCATGCCATGCAATTTTTTATTTGTTGAAGTAAATAAAAGAGGTGTCACTAAAAGAAGTCATTTCAAAACTTTTTGTAAACCTTCAGTTTTGTCCTCCAGTTCTTTTTAGTGTTATATCACTTCATTAGCTGGGATTACACACCCCAAATTTTCCACTGCAATGTTCATGGTGCTGAACTCAAGATCTTTTAGGAGCAGCTTCCTAGACAGGGTAGTTGAATGAATCCAGGACTAGGCCTTAGCTATTTAAGGACATTTAAGTAGTATTTACAAACAAACCTTACAAAAAACAATACCGATATACATTTTGAGACAAAACAATGGCCCTGGTATATAAGATATGTCAGTACAATGTGTTTTAAAATTAAGGCAGCTCAAACATGCATTTTAGTCTGGGACTAAGTTAAACCCTGTCTGGGAAACCGGCCCTTAAGCCTGGAATACACTGCACGATTTTTGGCTGTCCCAGATGAAAGATTACCATAGTGAAACACTTGTTGCAATTTCTGTGATCATGGCTCTTCATCTGTGGTCCTATGTCGTACAGTGAGAGAGGTTCAAAGACGTCCGTTTTCCCGGTCTTGCATCCAAAGACAACCTAAGATAGTTTTCTGACAGTGTCAGAAATTCAGCAGAAACAGTGTGTTTGCTGCTATGACCTGCGTACTGGTATTTGTTTACCATTAATGCGCATGCTGTTGAAGTTGCGCTAACGTGTGATGCAGCCATCAAAGCTTCTGTGTCATCATCATACAGTCTACATGCTTGTTGTAGCCCAGTTTAAACAATCCATATCACACAGTATGATAATGTAATGCATTTATAGGAATGTAAAATTCTGTAGTGTATTCCGGGCTTAAGTGTTTTTACTCCCTGGAGTCAAAAAACACGGGGGCTCGTGTAAGATCATTTAAACTGTCTCTCAAAACACGTTACGTAGACGTACATGAATTGATACTCTGTGAATACCCGTCACACAAACATGTTACATATTTCTAAAGAAAGCCGGAAATGTCTACTTTTAAAGAGCACCTATTGTCCGATTCACATTTTTACATTTCCTTTGGTGTGTAAGTATGTATTAGTACATGTTAACGATATGCAAAAGTTACAAACCCCAAAGTAAACAATGACGTGAGTTATTGTTTCCAACGTAAATCTCTTTTCTTGGATGTACAGATTAGATTTGAACTCCGGCTGCATCAAGACCGACTGGAGGATGATATTATTTCTCACAAGTAATGTATGTCATTATTCTCATTTATATCTGGCTATCATGTATGCTTATGCTTGAAGGCTTGGATTGAGAAATGGCCGGTCTTTACAAACAAGGACACATGTATCCGCAAGGCGTGTAATTCTGTACATGTCAACGCCGCTGACTGCTGACCACCCGCTGATTCCCCGGAACTCACACATCCAAAAAGAATTTTAATATAGGCGCTATCTTTACTAACTGACCACATATTTGAAGTTTGTTCATTTATATCCTCACCTAAACAGCTCTTAAAACTACATTTTATGACACGTTGTGCAAGTTGCTTCATTGCCATTAAGGCAACATGAACTTGGCTTGATGCAAACTTTGATTTGTAAAAGTACTTGGGCCGCGATTGATGATGTTTTACAAGTCCACAAGAACACAACTACATACAAGAACCTTCTTTTACGATAACGCATATTGAGAAATGGCCTGTATCTGAGGAGATTGTTGTAGAGAGCTGTTAATTTGTGCATGCACCAGCGGGTGGCACACGTGACTCGCGTTGTGAGTCATTAATCAAGCAACGCTTAATATAGTATTATTATGCAAAAATACTGATTTATTTAGTTTTAAATGAAACCATTGTATTCGCGAAATTATTCCCCCTTTTTTCAAAAAGTAACTGTAATCTGATTCCTATGTTTTTTGACATAACTGTAACGTATTACAGTTAGTGGATTTTTTATCCTGATTACATAATGCTGTTACATTTATTCCATTACTCCCCAACCCTGGCCATTAGGGGGTTGGGTCTTTATCTCCTCAGATGTGAATCACATCAATATTTATGACAATTGACACTCCCTTGTATATTGCCTTTACACAACAAAAAGTGTCTTACAAAGATTTAATCAATATATTGTTTAATGTGAATGAGTGGGTAAAAGTATTTACATCTTTGTGTAGCAGATTCTCAACTCTACAAGATCCTGTACTTTTGGTTTGTAAACAAATGTTTAATATGTTTTCATATATATATATATATATATATATATATATATATATACACACACATACACACATACATGTAACTTGATTAGTTGTGATTGGTGAAAAAAATATGGTAAATGAACTGGATTTATATAGCACTTCCAATAGACCCTTGCAGATTGTAGCCAACATACATGAACCACTAAGCCACTATATAAACAAATTTATAAAATATAAGTCCCCTGATAAAAGCTACCATAGATTAAAATTATGTGAAAATGTTTGCAGTGTAATTCAGTGTCATGTAAGTTATAATTTGTAAGGAAAAGGGCAGAATAAATAATTAAATTTTCTGTTCTCTTGCCAGCACATTTATCTCAACATTTCCTGTGACACTATATTGAGGAGACTGTGGCTGACCCAGAAACTCTCTACTGCATATCATCTAACCAATGACCAGGATCTGTGCTTCTTAATAAATGACATATACTTTAAAACAACAAATTCTGTACAGACAGATTATATAATTGGCTTTGAACACATTTAAGCTCCATAGTCGGAAGCCTACGCTTTGTGTGTGATAAGTAAAAATATTATGTCATTTTATCAAATAGCTCCTTAGGTCTCACCCTGATGTGCCCTTTTAACAATATTGAAGTTTATATTGAGTCCTGATCTGGCTCTAATTGGCAGTTTTTTGTCATTATTTAATAAGCCTAAAAAATTATTTTAGTTTGTAATTACATACATTAATAGGCTGACAGTTATACTTCAGTCATGACATTGGTTATGAAATGTTAATGTATTTGGTTTTGGCAGCACTACACTCTAAAAAACAATGGTGCTAAATAGCATCAAAAGCTTGTAATCATAGGGAACCATTTTTAGTGCTATATAGCACCTATAAAGCACCCATGAAGAACCATATGGGGTGATATAGCAACACTAATAACACCACATATGGTTCTTTATAGCACAGTATGGTTCTACACAGGGGCTACACAGGTACTACATAGCTGCTTTATGGCATTAAAATTGTTCCCCTATGATTACGAGCCAGTAAACCACTTTTAGTGCTGTTTAGCACCGTTTGTTTTTAGAGTGTAGATCATTTAATGTTGCCTCTGCTAATACACACGTGCTGCAGTGCTGTCATATTTACGTGATCTGTTTAGTTGTTTTCTTGTGGTCCTGGTTCCCTGTTCATTATAATGTAATGTTAAATGCGTTTCTCGTATTACCATTATCAATGATTGTTAAAATGAATTAGTCACTTCACTGTTTACATTCCTTCCAGTTCATTCTGTCATGGTTAGTGTATGTAATTCAAGATGACAAACAAGAGAAACACTTCAAACAGTGCTTTAAGTGGCCCAAAAGAGGTGCCGGTACGCTTTTTTTTTTTTTTTTGCTGACTCGACCCCTATATTGAAGGGGTTTTATATTCAGCAGTCAACAGACGACCTAGTAAAAAATAATAAATCATTTTATAAATTTGTCGATTTGCTTGAGCTAGAAATAGCTACTGAACATAAATAAAATGTGCAAAAGGATTTTGAAAAAATACCATTAGAAAGAGCTACTGTAAAAAGAGCTTTTGAACATAAATAAAATGTGCAAAAGGTAGATATGTGAGTACAATTTTCAGCATGGTTAAATGCTAAAACTAGTTGTTCAGATAGAAAGAGCTTGGAAAAAAAACTTTTAAATGACACCAAGACCATGTCTATGGGGTCAAGAATAACAAAATACTGGCCATTTGAAACTCTAAAGTCATTTATTTTGTCCCATTGTTTTCCATTTTGCGGGTGGTAAAACTACTGTGCACGTCATTTAAATTCATTGAAATTTCGTTTACTTGTAGTTTAGCAATTAAACTAAATGTATATTACAATTTTAAGAATGTTTTCTGCACATCGCCTGAGGAAATCCGAAGTTGCTTCGAGGGGAACCAAACTGACAGCCGCGATTATCACGTACCTACAAGGCTTGCGTCTGACCTGCAGCTATCATTCTGGCTTGGTGGGATGTCAGCGAGTCCTCTGATTCTGACGGTGTTCTTTTACTACTCAGAGTCTAAAACAAGGAGGGCATATTACGTGTTCATTGTATTTTCATTTTAACCGAGCAGCTATGGTTGCGCGTTTCACACACAAACATACACCTCTCGAGAGCACGTTGACACTGACTGACGGACGCATGTGCTTTTAACTTGTAAACGCAAGGGTGTATGGGTAATGTAGTCTCTGCTCACGGTGGGACGAATTAGGAAGCGTACATTAAGGGCGCTCTGAAAAGCGGCAGCGCAGCCAAATGATTCAATTAAACCTCTGATTTTTAAACGGATGTGCAAATGAGCGTTCCGGTACGCTAAAAGCACGTTCTGGGCACACAGAGAGGTGGTGGTACGCTCAAGAGCTATTTTTAGAAGTGGCGGTACTGAGTACCGGGGCGTTCCAGCCCACTTAAACCACTGACTTCAAATACACTTTAAGTCTTTCACCGCCAGCGTTTTTAAAAAAAAGTTGCCAGCCAGCGCCAGCGTTTTTCATGATTTTCACCAAAGTTTAATGCCTTCCAGAAAATGTTCTTCTTTAAATATATAAACATAGAATATACCAAATGAAAGAACAGACCCTCTGCTTTCAAACAAAAAAAAAACGTTTCATCCTACCGTTAGTGGTTCTTTTGCAATCAGCTTTTGAATATGGGTAGGTTTTTGCAAAAACACCATATTTTGAGCAAAAAGCAGATATAATTCCATTTTTATGACGGACTTTTCATAGAGATCCCATTCAGAGCGATCTTTAAAACAGACACGGACATGCAGCAGCTTGCCATAGGGCAATACTTCCGGTTTTAAAAAGTTGTGGAAGGGCCTGGTGGATAATAGCGGTATTGCGGAAAGACGGAAAATCTCGTCATTGGCGGGGAAGTGTTTTCTCTTAATTGACGAGATATCTCGTCAATGGCGGGGAAAGAGTTAACCAGAAAATCAGGAAAACAGGAGATCAGGAAACGCAGGGAAACAACAACTAAACTAAAACTTAGCTAAGGAACAAACTGAGGAACAGCTGAAACTATTGGGAAAATAATAAGTAGTTATGGAAAAGGGATAATTAATTTTTAGCAAGCACTAATTACAAAAACGATAATAAGGGACCATTTAAGGTAATAATCAACTCAAATAAACAGGGAACTCAGGAACAAAAGGAAAATACACAACAGACTATTAAAGTAAATGCGAGACTGCATTGTAGACAGATCTACAGTAGAGATGTGGGGCTGGGGGTGGAGGTGGGTGATTGTTAGAGTTCTGACATTGAGCTGCACCATACTGCTTACAGCACGTCAACAAGACCATTTTAATATAAAAGTAGAAGCAGCATGCATTGTCATTGGCTATGTGACTTGAAAACCTAATCAGTCTAAAACATGCTGATGTGTAGTCAACATATGATGGTTGTCAATATATGACGAGGGGTGAGAGCATGTTGGAAATGTATGGCTAAACAAGGCCATTTTGATCTAACATTCTTACATAAGAAACATTTCTGTCAAGTGATCATAATTTTTTGACTAGTAATGTAAATTTTATATTCTACACTGTCTGATCCAACATGTCATCCAATGACCATATAGTTTGTCATTTTATTACAAGTAGCAGACGTTACCATACAAACTTTACCTTAATGTTGTGTGGGGTTTCATGCCCAAACATATAACCTGTAGATTGGTTAGAAGAGCCTTGTGTTAGCGGTGCAAGTCACTTATCCAAAGCGTCTGCAAAATGCATAAATGTAAAGGCAAATTTTATGAATTAAATTTTGGAGAAATTGTGGAAAACTGATCATATATAAAGTTCACACATTCTGTGACGTCACATGCAATGCAACACTGTCATTCTACAGAGCACTTAACTGTAAACGTAAAATACATAACTATAGGTTATTGTAAGCTGCTTGCACACATGACCTATTTAGTATTTTTTTTTTAGGAAAATAGACTAATTTAATCCTGATGATTAACTCTTTCACCGCCAGCATTTTTCATGATTTTCACAAAAGTTTAATGCCTTCCAAAAAATGCTCCTTTTAAAATATATAAACATACAATATATGAAATAAAAGAACAGACCCTCTGCTTTCAAACAAAAAAATCAGTTTCATCCTACCTTCATGTGTTCTGTTTTTATCACCTCTCAAATATGTGTAGGTTTCATCAAAAACACCAAATTTTGAGCAAAAAGTTGAGATAATTCCATTTTTGTGAAGGACTTTTGATAGAGATGAGATGCAGAACGATCTTTTAAACATACACGGACATACAGCTGTTTGCCCTAGGGCAATACTTCCGGTTTTTATAAGTTGTGGATAATATAAGTCCGCTATTATCCACCTGGTGGATAATAGCGGTATTGCAGATTGACAAGATATCTCGTCAATGGCGGGGAAAGAGTTAAGGAAAAATAAAAACCTATATATATATATGCTATTAATCTGATTTGTACTTACTCAAGGTTAATAATCAATCCAAACTAAAAAAAAAATATAGACTGTATCGATGGTGTCAGGGTTTATTAGGTTAAGAAAGAGATATTTTATTTAACTGAACTTAAATAAGGCTAATGAGAAATCATTGCTTTTCTGGAAGTGGTTTCCCATTTTAAAGACCACAGTTTTGTCCCTCAGTGTGTATTTGTAAGTCACTGTGTTGTTGACTTTAGTCAGGTCTCTTGACAAACTAAATCAGATTGAGTTCCTAACAGGTCAAGGTCCGATCTTCTGTCACGATTAGCCACACACAGGAGACAAGGAGTACAGTACGATGAGATGATATATAAACAGGTTTAATACAGGAACATAGAACTTTACTTGGAGTATACAAACATTACAAAGACGAGATCGGACAAGGACAAAGGGAGAACCAGGGTTTAAATACATAAGGAAAGGAGTGCATTTAAATACATAAGAAGAAACATGTGAAGAAAGTAATTAAACAAATGAGCAAGAGGTGACGGTGATGATGAAACAATGAAGAAACTAAAACCAAACTATGGCCTTGTCCACAACCATGACTTTTCTACGCGGTTCAGTCATTCGTCCACACGGAAACGAATATCACATTACTGAAACTGAACATTTTTGAAAACCCCGTTTGCAGTGTTTTAGTGTAGACAGTAAAACCAAGGTTTTTGCTTCTGATTAAGGCTTCTCATTGGCCAACGTGGCCTTATGATTAGGGTTATATCACCGTCTGCTGGTGTGACATGCTCTTGACAGCGCGTGATCGCGTGTTTTCGCGTGTTCATGTAGGCTGAGATTTCTTTTTAACCGAGCATGTATGGTGGGGATTTTTTTTAAACCGCAGGATGAAAAAAATCTGTTATAAAAATGCCAGTGTCCGTGTGGACTAGGCCTATGAAAGCATTCCTTTTGTCCTTAAGACCTTGTTCACACTGTCAGTCCAAATGCGATTTTGTTGCATATCCAAATATTGGAATCCAGTCACATTTACAACGTGTGAGTGGCCAAAAACAGCATGAAATCCCTATTTTATCCCATCGTAACTAAACGCAGCCCTGCCTTATTTTCCAAGTGTGCCTTGTTTTTTTTTACTGTACGTTACTAGGTTAACAATACCACAGTCACTCGCTTGAACAACTTGGTGGAAATGCACCTAAATCACATTTGTTTATTTTTATTTTTTTGGAAATTTTGAAAATATACGCTTCACATTTGGATGAAAACCCAGCTTATGACATATCATCTATGATCTTAAAACAATGATTACACAAGAGACTTATGTAAAATACCAGATGTTTACTTTATATGGAACATATGACTCACAGCAGGTATATAAGAAAATGTAAGGAGGTCAACATTAAAAAACCTTGGTCTGTGGAAGAAATGGATATGGCTCATTGTCTTTTCTATTAGAGGGACGCATGTTCTTCAATATCACAACAGATATAAGGGTCAGTAAATGAGTGCTGTTTGATTGCTTCTTCACAACAAGCTACCAAATTGCTCTCAAAACCCATTTTCCCATTCCGCTTCTCTCTATGACCACCAACCTTTAAAAAACACACACATCTTCCATAAACACTTGACTTAGCCTTAACAGCCATGACATTTTCAGCTTGCTTTATACACCAAGCTTAATGTTTACTCTAAAGGAAAAATGTTTGAATGCTCCCTCATTTTGAAGTTGCTTTAGATAAAAGTGTCTGCTAAATGAATTAATGTAAATGGGTGATTCTCACGAAATCCAGATTTAAAAGATGTCCAGCATCAGATTTTTTTAAAGGTTTTTTTTGCACATATAAGATTAAAGTCTGAACTTACTATAACCATTATTTTTAGTTGATTAAAAAAATATTTCCTACACTGTCAGAAATAAAGGTACAAAACTGTACCTTTTCCTACACTGGGACTGTCCCCTTTCAAAAAGTACAGCTTTGTACCTAAGGATTTCATTTTAGTACCTCAGAGGTACATACTGGGACCAAAGAGAGCTTATTAGTACCTCAAAAATACATATTAGTATATCAAAGGTACATATTAGTACTAAATGTTTGCATATCTGTACCTAATGGTCCATACAATTACCTTTTCAAAGGGGGATGCCCCACTGACAGCTAGGGTACATATTTTGACTTTTTTCTATGTAGGTCCTAAAGGTACGGTAATCTACCCAAAATTGTATTATGCTTTGTATTCCTGTAAAGGTACCAAACGGAAACTTAGGGTACAGCCCCAGTGACAGAAAATGTATGAAATTATTTCTGACAGTGTACACTGCAAAAAAGGATGTGTTAATTTTTAACACATTGTGTGTGTCATGCCATTTAAGGCGTTATTTCATGTTAAAATAAATGAAAGGGCCAACACAAGTTGTGTTAAAAACAGTGATGGGAGTAACGGGTTACAAAGTAATTCCATTACTGTAATTCCACTCCTTTTAGCGGTAACAAGCATGTAACTAAGTATTTTTTTTTAAATCAAGTAACGCAGTTACAATTAGTGAAATTTAAATGAGTTGGGTACTCACGTTACTTTTGTGATAAATGAACACTTGCAGACAAGACATTTCTGATCTAATGTCGCAGGACCCTGGTTGGCAGCACAATGAATATAACACACAAGGGGCCCTATCTTGCACCCAGCGAAATTGACTTTGTCAGTGACGCATGTATCATTCGTGTTTTGCACCAGGGCACAGCGGGTTTTTCCCTCCACAGACGCACGTCGGCAAACTAGGGAATGAACTTACGCTCCCTGGGCGGTTCAGCGCAAAAAAAGAGGCGTGTTGCGGCGCAAACCATACTGTTGTGTTTGGTCAATAAACACACTAGAGTTTAATGTAATGAACTCACTGGCGTGTAGCCTCTTTATTATTTCACTACTTCACATGTCTCTAGTTCTTCATCTGATCTCGCTTAGGTATCCCTTAGCATATCAAACACAGTGTTGCCACCTACAGGACGTATCCTGAATTACAACTATCACCACATCTCCCTTTCTTTAAAACATTAACTGAGAATTAAATTAACAGCATGGTAACAAAAAATGCAATATGAGAATAGTGTAACAGTTATGAAACACGGTAGCAACATACCAAATAACAATTTCAAAAACTAAACACAAGTAAATTCTTTTCAAATTACTTTGTTTACGAACATCTACAAATTAAGTCTTTCAGGTTTCTTTATGATACGTGATGATCTTCTTAGTACAGGCAACGTATCTGTCTGTGCAGAATGATCCGTGTCAGGTGGAGAAAAGGAAGTCTTTGCACTCAATGTAATTTGTTCTTGTGGCAAGACCTGAATCTCTTCACTTATTTCATCATTCAATTTCTGGGTTATTTCCTGCGTCTTAAGAAGACTTTTGCGATTTCTCCTGAAGATCTGTCCACTTTCTGTTCTGACCACATATGACCTTGGACTCACTTCTTCAAGTACCACAGCTTTTCTGTCCCAGTAGTTTGAATCTCCAAATCTCACAGTATCATCCTTTGATAATGGTTTCAATCTTTTGGTTTTCTTGTAGTAGTTTACCTTCTGTCTCTTTTTGTAGAGCTTTCAGTTTTGGTTTTATTGTCATGCTTTTCATCATGTATTGTTTTGTGTCAATTCTGTAAGGAAATGTTGTTCTTATTTTACGACCCATTAAGAGTTCTGCAGGAGATGCACCATGCTCTAGAGGTGATGCTCGATAACTCAGAAGAGCTAGATATGGATCTGAATTACCTTCTGACGCCTTCTTGAGCAACTGCTTCACGATGTGCACACCTTTTTCTGCCTTTCCATTAGACTGAGCGTGATGGGGACTCGAAGTCACATGTTTAAAATCATAGGATGTGGCAAAGTCCTGAAACTCTTTGGAATTGTAACATGGGCCATTATCGCTTACTACAACATGCGGAATGCTGTGCCTCGCAAACATGGATTTCATGTGCTGTATCACGCATGTGCTTGAGCATTTTGACAGCAGGGCAATTTCTGGATAACTGGAAAGGTAATCCACCACCAATAGGTAATCTTTCCCATGAAGATGAAATAAATCAGTAACCACTTTCTGCCATGGATGCTTAGGTAAGTCTGTTATGATCATAGGTTCTCTTGCCTGTTTGTTCTGATGCTTCAAACATATTTCACATGTGCTGACCATTTTCTCAATATCAGTATTGATTCCGGGCCAGTAGACGAACTCCGTAGCCCTTCTTTTGCATTTCTCTATTCCTAGATGTCCTTCATGTATCCTAGAAAGCATCTCTTTTCTCAGGACTTCAGGGTTCACTATCCTTTCTCCTCTCAAGAGAAGGCCTTTCACTTGACTGAGCTCAGCTCTGATGTTGAAGAATTGTGAACAGGAACCTTAAACCCATTCATTGTTCAGATTCTTAATTACAGTTTGCAGAATTGGATCCTTTTCTGTCTCCTCAGCTATTTGTTTGGACTTTAGATCAGACACCGGAAGCGTTTCAACAATCAGATCCACATGCATTTCTACATCAACTTCTGTGGAACTTTTCTCAGGTGACTGACAGGTTATTGGTGCACGAGATAGTGCGTCAGCTAGGACAATGTACTTTCCTGGGGGCGTATTACAGAAAAGTCTTAACTTTAAAATCTTATCTTAACTGTTTGGTAACCATGGTAATTTCAGTTAGGACCTCATTTAAGACAAAAGCTATTATAGAATGATGTTCCTAAATGCATTATCTTATCTTAACTGCAGATAGGAAAGTGGTATTACAGAAGCATCCTAACTTGACAAAACATCCTAAAAACGGTCTTAACTTTAGGGTAACCTCACAGGTGTCCTAACTTAAAACTTCAATGAGAGCCAGCTGAAACAATCACATTATGATAGAGCTGTGGGAGAATGACATTACATTTTTAACAAAGTGGAGGATGAAAAACATCAATGTTTGTTTTTGGATTACTCTTTGAATGTTTTTTACCTTCACACATTCACATAATCACAATGTTTCCACTAGTTGAGCGATCTTTCAATTTCTGTCATCCCTCATTATTAAAAAACAGTTATCTTATCCGTGAACACTTGATGGGATTATAGTGAATACAGTACACACTTGACTCAGCATCTATTTCTTCTCATGTGTCTATCAAATGTTGAAATGTACAATAGTATCCTAGCACTTAGGAAGAATATTTTTTTTAATTTTTGTAAGTCACATTTGCTAAATGTTTAAATTGAATGGTAACTGATAGATGATGTGCTAAAACACTAATACAAAAAACACAGACTATGATTACTATGAATTTAATCAAATGTATTTTTCTGGCCCATTGAAATTAAAAGGACAATTATTTTGTTTACTGTAGCAGCAGCTCACGCATTGCTGGTTGCTTGGTAACAGACATGACAGTTGATAGCCGAACATGATTAAGCGATTTGGGATTTCCTAACTAGAGATGAGATAAGATTTGGTGAAATAAGATGAGAATCCTAAATCAATTTAAGATTTGCTTCTGTAATATGAATTTGTGAAAAATCTTAACTTAACACATCATATCTTAAGTTAAGACCTAAGATAGAAAGTTTCTGTAATACGCCCCCTGGAGTGTAAACTAGTTCAAAGTCATATCGTTGCAATCTCATCATTAGACGCTGAATGCGTTGAGACATTTCATTCAGATTTTTTCGAATGATTGCAATTAAAGGCTTGTGATCAGTTTCTGCTGTGAATGATGGTAAGCCATATACATAATCATGAAATCTTTCAAATCCAAAAACGAGTCCTAGATACTCTTTCTCAATTTGAGCATATCTGCATTCAGATTGTGTCATTGTTCTGGATGCATAGGCTACAGGTTTCCATCCTTGAACACCTTCCTGGAGTAGAACTGCGCCTAATCCATCTTTTGATGCATCCGTGGAGATCTTAATTTTCTTGGAAGCATCAAAGTAGGTGAGAACTGGTTCTGTTGTCAATGTAGACTTGAGCAGTTTCCATTCTTGCTCGTGTTTGCTTGTCCAGTTGAACTCATTTTTGTGATTCAGTAGTTCCCTGAGACTTGCTGTTTTTACAGAGAGATTAGGAATGAATTTACCGATGAAATTTATCATTCCCATTATTCTCATCACTCCTTTCTTGTCCACAGGGCTTGGCATTTCCAGGATTGCCTGTATTTTGGATTTGTCAGGCTCAACGCCATGTCCAGACAACTTGTCACCTAGGAAAGTAATTTCAGTCACACAAAACTGACATTTGTCTTTGTTTAGTTTAAGTCCATACTTTTGTATTCTTTGAAAGAGTTTTAAAAGTCTCTCATTGTGCTCCTGCACTGAAGATCCCCAGACAATTATGTCATCAACATATGCACGCACTCCATCCAGCCCTTCTATGATATGCTCCATAGCACGATGAAATATTTCGGAGGCTGAGATTATGCCAAAAGGCAGCCGCTGGAACGAATATCGTCCGAATGGTGTGTTGAACGTGCAGTATTTGGTGCTTTCTTCATGAAGTTTCAACTGCCACAATCCCTGAGAAGCATCAAGCTTGCTGAAATACTGTGCACCAGCCATTTCACTTGTTATCTCTTCACGCTTTGGAATCTGGTAATGCTCTCTTTTAATGTTTGCATTCAAATCTTGAGGATCCATGCATACTCTCAGATCACCATTTTTTTTTTCTGACACATACCATTGAGTTTACCCAGTCTGTGGGTTCCTCCACTTTTTTAATTACACCAAGAGAAACTCCTTTTTTAGTTTATCTTTTAGTGGTGCTGAGACTCTTCTTGGAGCATTTATCTTGGCATCTTCTAAGAGCTGAATTTTGTAAGTAAATGGCAGAGCTCCCAGTCCTTTGAAAACATCATTAAATCTGTGTACAATTTCAGTTGCTGTTTCCTGTTGTGCCACTGTTACCTTTTGACTGTTAATACAGTACACTCGTTTAACCAATTCTAACTCCTCACAGGCTTTGTCACCTAGGAGAGATTGATGATCAGCTGGGACTACAACAAAGAGAAGGTGATGAGTTTTATTCTTAATGCATATTTTGAGTCTGCATACACCTTGAGTCTTTATGTCTTGTCCATTGTATGCTTTAAGTGACACTGGACTTTTCCGAATATGGGGCTTGATTTTCATCTGCTTTATGTCATTTATACTTATGAGATTTGCCTTAGCTCCTGTACCAAGTTTTAGGGCCACACTGGTTCCATTAACTTGCAGAGATACAATCCATTTATCATTGGGAACACTATTCATGTCAGCATCACTCTCATGTTTTTGTTGAATTCTTTCTGTATCATCATTGATCATGCCCACAAAGAAAGTGTCTGATAATTCTGTTTCTTCCACAGCATCTACATTTTTCGTTGACTTTGTTTTTGTGAAACACTGTTTAGCAAAATGGTTCATGCCTTTACATTTTCCACACTGCTTCCCATATGCTGGACATTGCTTGGGTTGATGCTTTAAACCACATCTCTTGCAATTGAAAGCACCTGTGCTTGCCTTTGGTGTAGCTTTTAGACTTTGCCTTTTCATTTTATGAGTTACAGCACCCACTACTGGACAGCCAGCATCTGCAGCACCCTTTTCACTGAAAGTTTTAAAGTGCAACGAAGCAAGTTCACTTGCATGACAAATCTTAACAGCACCTTCTAATGTCAGTTCTGTTTCTCTGAGCAGTATTTCTCTCACTTTCTTTTCATGAACTCCAAAGACAATTTGATCTCTGATCATTGATTCATTCAAAATACCGAAGTTGCATGTCTTCCCCTTTAACTTCAAATCAGTTAGAAAAGAGTCAAAACTTTCTCCCTGTTGCTGAATACGTGAGCGGAACACATACCTCTCGTACGTTTCATTTTTCTTGGGTGAACAGTGATCGTCGAATTTCCTTATGACATCATCAAATTTTTGTCCGTCCTCATCCTCCGCGAATGTGAAAGTATTGTATACTTCTATCGCTTGAGGTCCAGCAACCGTAAGGAACAACGCTATTTTCCGTGCATTCGGCTTGTTGTCCAGTCCGACTGCTTGCATGTATAGCATGAATTGCTGCTTGAATGCCGGCCAGCTGCTGTCAACATTCCCGGTAAGTTTTAGGGACTCCGGTGGTTTTAAGACATCCATCTTGCAGGTTTAGTGTAGCACTCCTGGTACCATGTTGTGTTTGGTCAATAAACACACTAGAGTAGTGATGTTACATTTGAAGCGAGGCTTCGGAGCTTGTGTCGAGCAAAAGTGGGCGTGCCAGATGAAGCTTTGATTCGAAGCTTGTGTTGTTAACGTTGAAATCACGTGACCAATGACAAACAAAGCTTCACTTTCTGCACAGTCACGTGCGCGCTTCGCTTTGCGTGTCAGAAGGTTCGAAACCCTAGAGGTTTTTTATGAGTTATTTGCCTTATTCGCATTTTGGTCCCACATTATACTGTATATATAGTATTGTATTTACTTATACTTGTGTGCGCGTGTGTTATTATGTGCGTGTGAACATTATTTTGTACAATACAATATTGAATCATATGAATATTAACTCATACTCATACTTTATTGCCACACTTTAATAAGTAAATACATTTATTATATTGACCATTCACACACATGTTGTCTACGCTTTATTTGTACACATAATATTCATATTCATTTGAATTTCATCAGCTTATTGCTTCATTGACAGAGCTTTTTCCAGAAGCAACTGCTATATGTTTTATTAGCCAAAAGATGGCTCTGTTTTCGACACCCTCGTTGAGGCTTCAAATCATGGTTCGAAACAGTAAGAGAAGTATCGGTGCTTCATTCGAAGCTTCATTTCCCATCACTACACTAGAGTTTAATGTAATGAACTCACTGGCGTGTAGCCTCTTTATTATTTCACTACTTCACATGTCTCTAGTTCTTCATCTGATCTCGCTAAGTTATCCCTTAGCATATCAAACACAGTGTTGCCACCTACAGGACGTATCCTGAATTACAACTATCACCACACATACCTGATGCTCAGGGTTCTAAATTAACTTTTTTGACCACCAGCCAAAGTGGCTGGTAACTTTCTAAAGTTACCAGCCAATCAGCATTTCCACTAGCCAAAATTTTTCCGGTGAAAATAAGAGAAATTATGAGTGCCACTGAATGCAACAATGATTCGTTTTTTCTTTCGCGTGCATGCGACAATCCTGACAAAACATGACAACATTTTTGTGATGAAACATAAGCTTTCTTTATTTCTCTGTCGATAGACATAAAGCTTTACTGGGGCACAGGCTCCCCATTTTTTGCTGACTTTTTTTTAAAGCCTGCTGTGTGCAAGAAGTGTGCAACACTTCTATACAATGTCCTTTGCTTAACCCACTATTCTACAGTGCAACAGGTACTGCGAAAGATAAATATGTATTTAAAAATATTTAAGTATAATCTTCATCATACCTAACATTATTAACATGTTTGGAGGCATACTTGGCATAACATGTTTGGTAATAATGACAGCAGAGAAATAATTTTCTACATTATACAATGATAGCAATGATTAACTGATTTTTACAAGAATATTTTAAGAAACCACTCATTTTATGACTGCTATACTAAATAATCTCAGTCACAGTTACTGCTAAGTTAGTGTCCTAGAGTTTAATATTAGTAAACTAAATATTAATTTCATATCTGCAAATACAGAACAGTACAACACATACATATGTTGATTTTCTCAGCAACAATGCAATCCTATAGACTTGACAAAAGGTTTTCCTGAGATTTTTTCTCTAATGTTTGAGACCTGACAGAGTGAGGATGTAGTTTGTCTTACCTCCCTTAAACTCATCATCTCTCCTTTCTGCTTCCCTATCCCTGCTTTGCACAAAACATTTCTGATGTCCATCTACAGAAGCCAATACTGATCGAGTAAAAATAAGATTAGCATTATGATTTAGAAACTTACTTCTAGTCATGTTTTCATAATTACTCATTCGCGTGGCGTCCCCTTTTGGATGCAGTTGCGCGCGCGGAGGAACGCAAAGACGCGCGTGGACATGGATACATGCGTGCACGCGTCAGAGCGACTGCTTCGTCGCTTTACAACCGTAAATTGGGTAATTGCATATAGATCTGTTTTTGCCGTGATTATCTTTGTTAAGGAATACACCAGTTAACTGCTAAAATTTAAACTTGAGATTTACACATGGGCACAAAAGATTTACACTGGATCACATGCCCCAGTAAAGGGGTGTGGCGACACCGCTGTCTTTAGTCTATCCTCCCTGCTCTGCCCGTTCGTTCTCCTTCCTTTTGTTTTCTGGTGGACGCGCTCATTGTTCGTTTACATTGGTTTCTCGCTCTGGTTTCGCTGCAAACTGCGCGCAGCCAATTGGCGTATAAACATCATCAAAGGCACAGTGTTCATGGGAAATGTAGGAAGTACTGCCAGAGGGATAAATGTCCGAGAACGAAGCTTTATGTATCTTGCATGCAATGCCTCATGCATCACCGGCCAAACTGGCTAGTAAGTTTTTATTAACACCCGCAATGGCTATTTTGCAGTTTCAAAAAACAATTGCGCCACTGACCAAAAAAAAAACTAGTCTAAAGTCAGTGGCGCGTTGCGCGTGGTTCATTATGATATTTTAAGGGCACATGCTTGCCCATAATGTATAGCGTGCACAACGCGCACACAGTTTGCTTATCTAATCTACACAGATGCAACAGTTATTTTTGCAAATCATAAATTGTTACAATAAAAAATATTAACACATGAGATAAGGGGAATCATAGTGGTGAGCATTGTGGTGATAGTTTTTATTTATTGTGTGACTGCGTTAAAAACTTCTCATGCAAATAACGATAAAAATATTTTCATAAGTTTGTTGTCTGGCTGTATTACGTTTATTGTATGTAAATAATAATTAAAATGTGTTCATAAGAAACCTTAATGTATATGAACTTGATTTGTAAGTGTTCTTTGGGGTTGGACCTTGCTTGCGTTTCTTGGGTCCGATTTCAAAGCCCCCAAACCCTTTCAGCGGTGAGGGTGGACGCAGATCTGTGTAGAGGCAGATCCACCTCCCGTTACACGGCGTGCCCGATTTATGCTGGCAAGCTTGGGATTCCCCCGTCTCCTGACATCATTGTAGCGCTTGGCGCAACGATGGGGATGCCAGCTGATGAGACAATTGTGGCTATTTCCTCTCACGCCTGTTTAACCTACGCTGATTTGGGCGGGTTTCTCTTATCCCCATACAAAACAACTTCTCTGTCTTTGACTGCTCTTAGAAGAACGTTGGTCTCCTCGACTGTGAACCGCTCCTGGCGTGCGCCTGGTAAATCCATCATTATAATAGCAACCCGCCATGGAACTTGCGCCCTTGCGTTTAAAGGAAATGTTGGATAGCGTTCTGATTGGTTTATTTGACGTTACGCCCAAACCACACCTATGAATAATGAACCTACTTCAGACCAACCCCTTATTGATTTGCGCCTGGCGCAAGAGTTATTTCTCCTGCCGGGAAAATAGCAACAGCGCCCAAGATCCGCCCACAAAGTCACTTGCGCATTGCGCTTCGCACTTGCGCAAAAAGGAGTGGAATTACAGTAATGGAATTACTTTGTAACTCGTTACTCCCATCACTGTTTTTAACACAACTTGTGTTGGCCCTTTCATTTATTTGAACATGAAATAACGCCTTAAATGGCATGACACACACAATGTGTTAAAAATTTACACTTTTTAGAATTATAGAATTATACATTTTTTTTAGATTATCAATAGCAAAGATGATCATTACCGCAACATGATATTACATTAAATATATGCATTTACAAACTCATGTTTTGGTAATGAGAACTAAAAAGTTGTGTAGGTACTATGACAAACACAATTTCAACTTTTTTCTGGCATCTTTACACTGGCTACCAGTTAAATATCGCATCCAATTTAAAATATCACTAATCACCTACAAAGCTTTAAATGGCTTAGCACCCTCATATCTTAGAGAATTACTATCAGAATACAATCCATCACGCACACTACGGTCGCAAAATTCTGGTCTATTGATTATCCCTAGACTATCAAAAGTGTCTAAAAGTGGAAGATCCTTTTCCTACTTAGCCCCTAAGCTCTGGAATGATTTACCAACCGATGTCCGAGAATCAGACACAGTCGATCATTTTAAATCTAGACTTAAAACTTTTCTCTTCAACAAAGCATTCGCATAACTTGTCTAGTAAAGGTTCTTAACTCGCAATAGTTATTTTCATGGAACAAAGCACTCACGGTCATAACACAGACCAACCAAATAAATCAATAAAAACCTTTTCTGCATGAACACTTAAAATGAATTGCATTAAATAGTTTGCCACCGTTTGCCACTGAACCTGCATTAACGACGACAGTGGGGCTTCCGGCCTTAGTCCAACGGTTTGGCACGTATGGTTGGGTTGCGATTTTGGTGCTTTCGTGTGTCTTGTGAATAGTATGCCATACCGACCCGTTTGCCACTGAACCTGCATTAACGACGACAGTGGGGCCTCCAGCCTTAGTCAAACGGGTTGGCACGTATGGTCGGGTTGCGATTTTGGCGCTATGGTAAGTCTTATGAATAGTATGCCATACAGACCCGTTTGCCACTGAACCTGCATTAATGACGACAGTGGGGCCTCCAGTCTTAGTCAAACAGGTTGGTATGTATGGTCGGGTTGCGTTTTTTGCGCTTTCGTGTGTCTTGTGAATAGTATGCCATACATACCCGTTTGCCACTGAACCTGCATTAACGACGACAGTGGGGCTTCCGGCTTTAGTCAAACGGGTTAGCAGGTATGGTCGGGTTGCGATGTTTTGGCGTTTTCTCCTGGTCCTGTAAATGGTATACAATATAGACCTGTTTGCCACTGAACCTGCATTAACGACGACAGTGGGGCTTTAGGCCTTAGTCAAACGGGTCGTCAGGTTTCATTTTCTCTTAAAGATCGGAAGGTGACCCTTATTTATCATATATACCCTCGCATTGGGCCCCCAATTTGCTAAATCCTCAACTGTGGATAATATAATTATGCCGCAATAGTTAGTCTGTCTGGAACTAAGCTGAGTTAAACCACATCCACTGTGTGACACTTCAATACATATGAACGGCCGCTACGCTAATACGATATTGTTTTTCTCTCCCTGTCTCGTACTCGACCCAAGGACAACGAGACAAACAGACCCAGTTCCGGTAGATGTGAAAGTCGGCACACCTCTGATCTACTGGCCGTCCTTCAACGTGATGCCCAGCTGATGCCTGACCAATGATCACCGGCAGAACCCGCTTAATCTCCGCTAAATCTCCTTATCCGTTATCCCAAGGGTTTTTCCCTCCTAGGACTTATTTTTCCTCGGATAAAAGCCCGGGGTTTTTTTCCTCCTAGGGGGTTTTTCACCCCGGGGAGGCAGCCTTTTTGGGCTTTACTTAGCTTCCTCTTCTAGACGTTGCTTTAGTAATACGTGCACTTATAATATTGAGTCATAGCCGCAGCAAATTTAACTGCTCATGTTATCATGTATTTTGTTGTGCTATCTGTCGTTTTTCTGTGCTTTTCACTGCTTCTATTTATGTAAAGCTGCTTTGAAACAATTGACTTTTGTGAAAAGCGCTATATAAATAAAATTGAATTGAATTTAATTGAATCTGGAGAGAAAAAACAAGAACTGCTTACCTACGTAGCCATCTTGAGTGTCACAGTCAATAATGTCCCTTACAACATTTTTTTTAAATGTTAGTTCCTTGAGGGCTTAAACAAAATTGAAAATTCTTGCAGAGGATCAGAAAATTGGTCTTGGACACATTTATATTACTTATTGTTGTCTCTACATGTACCAATGATCACCAAATATCACATGTTTCTTTACTGTAAATGTTTATAGTATAGCATGCACTGAAGCTATTTATTTTTCAGATTTTTTAATTATACATTTTCCATGTCAAAGAACCCAAATCCAGTCATGGACACGCTGCGGTAATGAAAATTTCCCCCTTAAATGTGGAAAAAAAACAAAATTGGTTTGTATGATGTCATTTGAAATCTTGAAGTACATGAAGAGATGTTTGTAACTGTATGCTTCTTATTTTGATACTCTTACTTTGCATTTACTTTTTTTTATCAAAATGTCTCATGACACCTCATAAGTCTAATTTTGTGAGAATCACCCAAACGGACAGCCAAAAGGACATACCGTAGTAACATTCTTGAGTATTCATATCTGACCAACAAACCACAACATATACTAAAGATACGTCTAGAGTGACTTTGAGTGACCATTCAAACAATAAAAGTTTCTTTTCATGAAGGACAATGGGCAAGGCCATGTGAGGAAGAAAAACACATTACTGTCATCCACTGACAAAGGCTAAGTGACTGTAGGAGTGAGAGGGGTCAGCACTGGGCTGTCACACATCCTTATGATATTGTGGGACAAAGAAAAGCACCTTTTCCAAACACCTCTCCCAACTCTGTGGTTACTTATCACAAAACACTGTTTTCACAATAATGGCGAAGGCAAACACTTCCAAAATCTGCTACCTAATTAATCATCTTCCAGATTGCTTATTGATTTCTCTGATTCACTGTGATTTATTTGAAGGGTTCACTAAACCAAAGATGGGATGATACAGTTCAGCATTAAATGCCGCGGTTCAGGGCTCTGTCTGTCTGGTCAATTCAAAGTGTAGATTTGAGCATTTATTTAATGAAAGTAAAGGCTCTTCTGATGTTGGAGATAAGGATGTATGTTGCTGGCTTAGAGTCAACTGCTTGTGATGAGCCAGCGACTGTTGCCAATTATTTTCAGTGGAAAGTAATTAAAGCCTGCTTGGAAAGTCGCAAGATTACGGCATGCGCTAGCATATTCATGATGTCATCACGTTGGCATACAGACAAGTGTCAGGTTTTTCCACTTTTCTATTACTCTCTGAACTGTCACACTACTGTATTTCAATGCTCATTAAATGCACATTAAAGCTGCTATTATTTGAATGTTCTCTTTTTGGGGGGTCAGACAGTGAAACAAGTATAAAATAGTGATCAAACGTAACCCATTCAAACTATGTTAACCATCAATCACTTCCACAACATCTATGTGGGTAACAATCTGTGCTTATTTAGAGATGAGATACGGTTATACAGTATGTTCAAGGAGTCACCAGTTTGAAATTTAAAACAAATAAGGAGCAGATAAGTGACTAGTCCTTGAAAATGCAATTTTGTACTCGCGCATCAGCTCTGCAGGGTCAGAGCTGAATGTGTTGCTTGTCCGATTCTCTCTTTGCCTCTCAGAGGGTGACTAGAGAAAGAGAAGTGAGCGCTCATCCGGAAAGCAAGATCTGGTGCTTGCAAGGCAGTACACACACACTACGGTTTTCCCAAGTTACTTTTCTAAACCATTGATTCAAAACAATTGTGCTGCTCCTGAATCTCCTCCTTACAGTTTAACTTAAGACTTCAAAAAGAACCTGAACATGATGCTCAGTCACACCAGTGTATATAGAAATTACAGCAGGTTTTTGTGCCTCCTTTGTACCTGAATCTGATGCGTATAATCCATATCTATTTTATGTCTTTCTTGCCATAAGATCATGCTTAATCCACTCACTATTCCAGATTCAAAAGTCTATTTGTTTTTGTATATTGAGTCAACTTACATAATAAGTTGTGTGCCTGTTTGAACTATAATAATGATTGCTTATTCAGTGCCTGACATTATGAACATCCTGGGCCTAACATTAGCACTGCTTATTTGCTCCAATCTCTGTGCTCTCTGAGCCAAGTCTGATTAAAAAATGTAGATGTTACAAGTTGGTTCATTAAATGGGAGAAAGAAAGGGCGATGCGTGGTATAGGCGGAAAAGTCACGGCTTTCAATAATAGATACAATTGTCAATTGCCATAGAAACAAGATACGCCCTTAAAACTGCACATGTGCTTAGCACATTAGCGCTGACTGACCCTGATCGACCTGGGTATTACACACAATGTTAAACAGACCCGGGACCAGAAATAATTAAACTGGAACCTGACCCGGCTGACCATTTAAAATATAAACTGAACATGGGTCCAGGGTCTCTGTGAAGACATCTACATTACTGTGTTTTAAAGCACAATTACAAAAATATATATAATAGGTCAATTGCCCCCAAGGTGCTGCAAGGATGCCCACTGCTCCAGAGGTGTGTGTGTGTGTGTGTGTGTGTGTGTGTGTGTGTGTGTGTGTGTGTGTGTGTGTGTGTGTGTGTGTGTGTGTGTGTGTTCATGACTTGGAATGATCTACTCTTGCACTACTCACTGGACAGGTTAAATATAGAGGTCACACTTTGATGCCTGAATTTCATACACTGTAATTACCAATCCAAATCTGTGAGAGAATGCATAAGCATTTAAATATATTTTCCTCCTATAAGTCAAGATAGCCCTAACCCAACATCATATGGTTTCAAAGGACCCAAGATTGCTAGTGGTGCCCCCGCTAACAGCAGCAGTTGTTGACATCGCTTATTCTTAAATCACTAATGTGATGGTACAGGAGAAGCAGTTAATAATGTATGGTTACTAGTTGTCAGTATCAATAACATCCTTGTTGCATAAGGCTACTCAGACACTGGTGTATTTTCTTTATTTTCACTTAATTTTCGGTTGTGGACATAGTTTTGTTTTGGGGGAAGGTCAATCTTAAATATTGCTATTGTTTATAATATTTGTTGATATTGGTCCAGACAGAACTCCAAATTAGTAATTACTATACACTACAGTGACTTTTACAGACCTCAAACACAGAGTATTAACTTTTGGCATGCAACGTGACTTTCAAGCCGCAAACACAATATCTCATATCATAGGACTTGTTGAGAAAATGTATGCTATAGGGCTGTGCGATTTGGGAAAAATATCTAATTGCAATGTTTTAGACAGACATTGCGATTCGATTTGCAGGGTTAATTTTGCCAAGTCAAGCTTCACCAGTATTGTCAATAGTGCAGCACAGTATGGGTATTGATACCCTGCTGAAGAAAAAATAATCACAAAAATTCTGATGGTTAAAATAACATAATTAAAGGCGGAGTCCACGATGTTTGAAAAACGGTTTGGAAAAGGAGACGGGCCGACTACCAAAACACACTTATAGCCAATCAAATCAAATCAAATGCCGGGTTGCGTATGTGTGGGGCGGGTCTATCAACAGAAGGTCCAGATTCTATTGGGGTAGGGGCGTGTTTGTTTAGGCGATTTCAAATATCAACACTGGCTTTCAAACATCATGGACTCCGCCTTTAACAATTACTGTAGCTTTTTTCTTTAAAACTATTCCTTTAAAAATCATGTGTTTGGGGCATTATTCCAGTAGGATTTACTGGTGTTCTATTAGTTCCCATCTGCTACTGTAGATTACATCCTACCAATAGGATCCATTAAATATTAGTAGACACTATTACCTCCACTACCTTGTAGACAAGCAGATGCAGTATGCAGTTCTGTCAAATAGATGGTTAGCTTCTTGCTGTTAAAATGCAGTCAGTACTGCCAAAGTATGCATTCTTATTCAAGAAAAATAAAATACATTAACTGGTTTCAGCATTTTTTTACAATTATATAATTAAATAAACAGACTCACTTTTCTTTAGAGCAAACAATTTCCAGTAAGAACAAATAAAATTGTAAAATTTTTGTAAACATATCGCAAATTCACAATCAACTAAAACGGATAACCGCCAATTAAAATAGTGCACAGCACACATTTAAGTACAAATACTAAGTGTACTTTACTCTTTGAAGAAAATTTTATGTTTAAACTTCAAAGGCATCACAAAATAAAGTGCAGAACATGTGGGATTGCAACTTGGCTAAAATATGTGCAAGAGGGAATTGTTTATCTTTTCTCCAGCGTTCAGATGAGGTTTTTAAACCCATCTTTAGTTTTTCGTGAGGTCTTTTCATATGTTGTAACATCTGCAAACAACTCTGAAACTTTGCTGATGCTTGTTACTAGACTGAGTGTCACTGGCAGCACCTTCGGTCGACTTTTTTTAACAATGCACTCCTCAAAAATTCAATCCAAGGTATGTGGCAACAGTTCTACGACAGGTCTTGCAAATTACCTTATTTTGTTCGGTGTCTGTCACCTCGAATCCAAAATAATCCCAGTTTACAGATGTGCTGTTTTTCTTTGGCATTAATTCCCAATCCCCATAACACTTGATCTGGCTCTGAAGATGCCATTATCACACTCCATGTGTTTCTTTTGTTTTTTTGTTTAAAAGTGGACGTTTACACAGTTGACCATGGCAGTCTTGATTGTAAAGAACACTTACTCAGTTGAAGGTGTGCTAACTCAATTGGTTAATAAAACTGCCACACAAAAAGGACACTTTGCGATTAGGAAATCGTAACGTTTCAAAACGGAATTGTGGTCGATTCCGATTAATCGTTCAGCCCTAGTATGCTATAACCTTTTTAAGCAATTACATTTTCTGTTTTTACCTGCCTTATAAAACGGTCTAACAATTCCCAATTCCATTCCCTCTATGAAGAACCCTATCTAGTCATGGAGTCATATTTAGATCAATATCATCAAGACATCCTAGAAACCATTCAGATCCCCAAATAAACTTTTCTGTAGATAATTATATAAAGCTGCAGTGCATATCTTTTGCTCTTTTATCGCAATCTCTGACAGTGAGCACTTTTGGTTGAAAAAAGATCTGATTCCTGTAAATACAGTTTGTCACAACATTATCTACAGCCGCATCAGTGCTACAACATGCTAACAAACATATTTAGTAAGGATGCTCCAATCGATTGGTCGTAGACTGGTTAGGGTGGCCATTTGTGCAAGTTCCGCCGGACACGTCCCAAACATGTTTTCGGGTGCGTTCTCCGGAAGTCGCGTTGCTCGACCGCATACGTCATCGAGGTTCTCACATTTCAGTTAAAATACATTAGAAAATTCAGCTTGACGAATCATTATCCAGCATTGGTATCAAATGATCACGACAACAAGAAAGTGGCAGGTCAAGGGCTCTGTATCGGCTGCAAAAATCCTGGTTGGAGCATCCCTAATATTAATAAAAGCTTTTGACTAAAATTATCCAGACAGTTATTGGTTGTGGGCAGGACTTTATCAGTGTGACATCAGCATGACAGCATGTCTAAAAAGACTGCTTTATGTAATAGGGATTAAAAGAGAAGGAGAGGGTGGATTGTTTTCCATTGTAGGGTTGGTTGTTGTGTCCACACACTGCCAACACACATTTATGTCTAAACACCTTGTAAAAGTGGGTTTTGCACAATGCGTGGCCTTTAAAGCAGACATATCATGCTTTTAAATCTGTCCTTTTTACATATAAATCATCTATTTGTGGTCTATGTAAAGCGAAACTGCAATGCTTGGGTCTGAATTCCTCATTATTATAGCCCCACAGGCCCCCTTTCTACCCCTTTTCTGATGTGCATCTGAGAGCAACTCGTTTTGGTACTGTCTTTTTAAATGCACGTCATACCCTGCCCCCTCTCCAGGTTGCAGAGGTGACACTCGGTTAAACTCCACCCCGTTCGGCCATTTTTGTAGTTTTATAGCAGAGATACGATTATCTAGCTGCACAGAAACTTTTTATTTACTCGTTATTCACAAAATGTCAACAACGGAAGACTTGTCCATCCAGCCTTATATGTTCGCGCCAGAGTCGGAAACGGACTGAGAGGAAAATGAAGACGACGAACCTGCAGAACAACGTCTTCATATGGAGGTATCTGTCAGGAAAACGGACTCAGAGTCAAGTGCAAGTTAAATAGTTTATTTAGAAAAAATAGAAAACAGGAGAGCAAAGTCACTGGTAGATCCACACACGGCGTACACCCGTTGACTCACTCCGATGGAAACACTACTGTGAGAATGAAGCACTCTCACAGTAGGGGAGAGTGAGTCGGCACTACAAAATAATCCAGTACAGATCCAAAGGAAGAGAGAGCCACCCACGCGCTCCGTCGAGAACGCCAGCACCGTCACCACACGCAACAGAGGGATGAAACACGCCGCCCTGAAGGTGGATGACAGGCGGAGATGGAAGTCCAAGTTCTCAGACGGATAATCCACTGTGTAATCCAGATGTAGAAGGACCACCCGGAAACCACTGGTCACCGCCTAAAAACGAAGCGAACCAGCGGTTCCGAGAAACAACAGTCGTAGAGTCAATATAATCCACAAGGTAAAAATGGGTGTACTCCACTCACGGGTGATGATGCAAACCGGAGAGAGAGAGACAGCTGGTATACCGCCTAGAAACGAAGCGAACCAGCTGTATCGAGAGACAAACAAAGTCAGTATAATCCAGAACTCCACAAGCGAGCGGTCCGGGTGAAGACGTGTCTCCGAACGCCGAAACCAAACCTGGGGTAACAGAGGAGAAGACAGAGAGCGACTGACAAGACAAGGCAGGGCAGCAGGACTGTGATAAAACAATGAGTGCGCAACGAAGGACAGGACTACGTGCAATATAAAGGGAAAGGTAAACGAGACACCACCGGTGAACAATCACTGAAACAAGGGGGCGGAGTTAGTGAACACACGAGGAACCGGCACCACAGGTAAACAACACACACACACAGATCACACAGCCATCGATCACCCAGCAGTCATGACAGTAGCCCCCCCTCCACGACCGGCACCAGACGGACCGGGAGACTCACCCTGTCGCCGACGGAGGTCCTCGATCAGCCCAGGATCCAGCAAATCCCGACCCGGAACCCAGCTCCTCTCATCAGGACCGTATCCTTCCCAATCCACTAAATACTGAAATCCTCTGCCCCTGCGGCGGGAGTCTAGTAACCTCTTAACAGTGTAGACAGGGGCACCATCCACTAGACGAGGGGCGGGGGGATTGGGGGCAGAGACAGGGGGGTTATAGCGAGCAAACATCACAGGTTTAACCTTGGATACATGAAAAACAGGGTGAACCCGACCAAGAGAAAGAGGTAACTTAAGCTTAATCGTCACCGGATTAATGACCTTAGAAATACTGTATGGCCCAATGAATCTCGGAGCCAGCTTACGAGAAGGCTCACGGAGAGACAGATCCTTGGTAGAAAGCCATACCTTTTGAACACAAACGTAACGGGGTGGAGGTCGCCGATGACGATCAGCTGCAGCTTTGGTTCGTCTGGAATTGGATAATAACAGTGTCTTAGCTCTCCTCCAGGTGCGTCTGCACCTGCGTACGAAAGCTAACGCAGACGGAACCGCTGCCTCGGGCTCCTGTGATGGAAACAGGGGAGGTTGATAACCGATGGAAAGTTCAAACGGGGACAAATTGGTAGACGTAACGGGAAGAGAATTATGAGAATACTCAACCCACGGGAGCTGATCGCACCAGGAATTCGGATATTGTGACGACAGACAGCGGAGCGTTCTACCGAGATCCTGATTAGCCCGTTCGCATTGCCCATTGGTCTGCGGGTGATAACCAGAAGACAAGCTGGCCGTGGCGCCAATTTGTCTACAAAACTCCTGCCAAAAACGAGAGATGAACTGAGGACCCCTATCTGATACTACGTCAGTCGGAATACCATGTAACCGAAAAACGTGATTAATCAAAACCTGAGCCATCTCTTTTGCAGAAGGTAGCTTGGGCAGGGGAATGAAATGAACCGCCTTCGAAAAACGATCCACCACAGTTAGAACAACAGTGTTACCATTAGATGCCGGTAAGCCGGTGACAAAATCAAGGGCTATATGAGACCAGGGGCGGGAGGGCACGGGCAAAGATTTAAGCAGACCAATGGGTGGTAAATTAGATGCTTTATTACGAGCACAAACCGAACAGGCTAATACAAACTGTCTGACGTCAGTGGACATAGAAGGCCACCAAAAACGCTGACGGACGGCAGCCAACGTTCTCCGAATACCTGGATGGCCGACAAATTTGGACTCGTGACCCCACCGGATGACATCGGAACGTAACCGCTCAGGAACCCATAGGCGACCCGCCGGACACCCCTCCGGAACTTCCCCCTCCCGGCCGGCCTCTCTCACCCGCTGTTTGATTCCCCACACGAGGGCGCCGACCACCCTCCCCTCCGGGAGAATGGTCTCCGTCCTCTCCGAATCGGACTTTTCGAACAGACGGGAGAGAGCATCAGGTTTGATATTTTTCGAGCCAGGCCGGTACGAGAGGGTGAAGTTGAAACGATCAAAGAAGAGTGCCCAACGAGCCTGCCTAGATGTTAGTCTTCTGGCCGAACGGATATATTCAAGATTCTTATGATCCGTCCAGACCAGAAAGGGCTCCGAGGTTCCCTCCAACCAGTGACGCCATTCACCCAAAGCGAGTCTAACCGCCAACAGCTCCCGATTCCCTATGTCGTAATTACGTTCTGCTGGGTTTAACCGGTGAGAGAAAAAAAGCACACGGATGTACTTTCCCATCAATAGACGATCGCTGTGATAAAACGGCGCCTACCCCGACATCAGATGCATCCACTTCCACTATAAATTGTTTAGCCGGATCGGGAATAGAGAGGACAGGCGCAGAGATGAACCGGGATTTTAACACATCAAAGGCCTCCTGAGCCTCTCTACTCCAACGGAAACATACATTAGGTGAAGTGAGAGCGGTGAGAGGCTTAGCGATCTGACCAAAATTTCTGATGAAACGCCGATAAAAATTGGCGAACCCCAGAAATCGCTGAAGCTCCTTCCGAGTGTCGGGTACTGGCCAATCGGCAACCGTCTTAACCTTAGCGGGATAGGGACGAATTTCTCCCTCGGCAATGACAAAACCCAGAAACGAAACCGACTTCTTGTGGAACTCGCACTTCTCCGCCTTAACGAATAGCTGATTCTCTAATAGCCGTTGTAAAACCATGCGAACGTGCTGAGTGTGTATCTGCATGGAGGGAGAAAAGATGAGAATGTCATCGAGATACACAAAGACAAATCTGTTAATCATGTCACCCAGCACTTCATTGACCATGGTCTGGAAGAAAGCTGGAGCGTTACAAAGACCGAACGGCAGAACGGAATATTCCCAGTGTCCAGAAGGTGTATTAAAGGCTGTCTTCCACTCATCGCCCTCTCTAATACGTACCAAGTGATAAGCGTTGCGCAGATCTAACTTGGTAAATACGCGCGCTCCCTGTAATAACTCGAATGCTGATGACATTAAAGGCAAGGGGTACTTATTCTTAACAGTAATGTCATTCAGCCCTCGATAATCAATGCACGGACGAAGAGACCCGTCTTTCTTTTTTACAAAGAAAAATCCAGCACCAGCTGGAGACGAGGAGCGGCGAATGAGACCGGCTTTAAGAGCGTCATTAATGTATTTATCCATTGCCTCTCTTTCTGGTTTAGCTAGGGAAAATATACGACCCTTAGGCGGAGAAGTGTTGGGAAGGAGTTTGATCTCGCAATCATACGACCGATGAGGAGGCAGAGAAGTAGCCCGGGACTTACTGAAGACCTGATACAGATCCGAGTACTCCGCCGGGACCCCTGAGAGATCGACAGCCGGGACCTGCGAGACAGAACAAGAGACAAGAGAGGGAGCAGGACCAAGACAAGAAACATAACACGAAGACTTCCACGATAACACAACATTGTTCTGCCAATCAACGTGAGGATTATGTTTGGATAGCCAGTCATGACCTAAAATGAGTGGCGATTGTGAATCCTCTAATATGTAAAATTCAATCTCCTCACGATGATTGCCAGAAACAAACAAACTCACAGGGGGTGTGCGGTGCGTGATCACAGCCATATGCTGGCCCTTCAATGTCCAGGCAGACAAAGGAGAGGAGAGAGGGATGAATGGAATACCCCAGGACTTGGCCAACCCAGCATCCAAAAGACACGCCTCCGCACCGGAATCCAGCAACGCCTGTGACGAGAAAGAGTTAATCATGACAGGTAGTGTGATGCTGCTTACGGGAGATTTAAATGACGATGCGCCCACCGAGACTCCCAGGTTCATCGGCGGGCGTGAGCTTTTACCGGACAGGTGGCCGCCAGATGCCCCGGCTTGCCACAATACAAACAGAGGCCATTAGATAGCCGACGACTTCTCTCTCCAGCAGAAATTCGGAACTTGCCCAGCTGCATAGGCTCCTCGGAGGGCGTCTCTGAAGCGATCTCCCCTGGTTCTGACATCAGCTGGCGAAATGAGCGACGCAGATCTCTCTGCCGATGGCGAGACTCGACCCTCAGAGCCAGATCGATGGCAGCTTCCAGGGACGTGGGTGGCTCCCTCAGTGCAATCTCGTCTTGAATACCTGGCGTGAGACCCTCGAGGAACTGTGCTCTTAATGCCGCGTCATTCCAGTTGCAGCAAATAGCGAGCGTTTTGAATCGTATGGCAAAATCTGTCACAGAGTCATTACGTTGCCGTAATCTCACCAACTCAGCCGCTGCCATGTCTCCCTTGAGTGAGCGGTCAAACAGCTTTAACATCTCCTCCTCGAGAGCCTCCAATGAAAAAGTAAAAGGAGCTTTAGCCCCCCAGGCGGCCATACCCCAGTCTCTCGCCCTACCAGTGAGTAATGTCAGGACATAGGCCACCTTGGAAGTGGATGAAGAAAATCGACGGGGCTGGAGTGCGAAGACGAGAGAGCACTGCTGTAAAAAGGATCTGCAGGTGTTGGGATCGCCATTGTAGGTGGGGGGTGTAGCCGTGTGTGGCTCCCGTTCGAATGAAGCGGCTCCTCCGGATGAGATTGAGGCTTCATGGCGAGGAGTCACTTGGTCCAAGCGATTGCTGAGCTCTTTCAGTTGCTCAGACAGGATGCTGAAATCTCTGGCAGCAGCAGACAATAACGACGAATGTTGGTCGATGGCCGCCCCCTGCTGGTGAAGGGCGGTCTGCACCTCCAGACTCTCTAAACTTGCTGACCCCATTTTTGGCGCGCTCATCTGTCAGGAAAACGGACTCAGAGTCAAGTGCAAGTTAAATAGTTTATTTAGAAAAAATAGAAAACAGGAGAGCAAAGTCACTGGTAGATCCACACAAGTTGACTCACTCCGATGGAAACACTACTGTGAGAATGAAGCACTCTCACAGTAGGGGAGAGTGAGTCGGCACTACACAATAATCCAGTACAGATCCAAAGGAAGAGAGAGCCACCCACGCACTCTGTCGAGAACGCCAGCACCGTCACCACACGCAACAGAGGGATGAAACACGCCGCCCTGAAGGTGGATGACAGGCGGAGATGGAAGTCCAAGTTCTCAGACGGATAATCCACTAAAAGTGGGTTTTGCACAATGCGTGGCCTTTAAAGCAGACATATCATGCTTTTAAATCTGTCCTTTTTACATATAAATCATCTATTTGTGGTCTATGTAAAGCGAAACTGCAATGCTTGGGTCTGAATTCCTCATTATTATAGCCCCACAGGCCCCCTTTCTACCCCTTTTCTGATGTGCATCTGAGAGCAACTCGTTTTGGTACTGTCTTTTTAAATGCACGTCATACCCTGCCCCCTCTCCAGGTTGCAGAGGTGACACTCGGTTAAACTCCACCCCGTTCGGCCATTTTTGTAGTTTTATAGCAGAGATACGATTATCTAGCTGCACAGAAACTTTTTATTTACTCGTTATTCACAAAATGTCAACAACGGAAGACTTGTCCATCCAGCCTTATATGTTCGCGCCAGAGTCGGAAACGGACTGAGAGGAAAATGAAGACGACGAACCTGCAGAACAACGTCTTCATATGGAGGTATCTGTCAGGAAAACGGACTCAGAGTCAAGTGCAAGTTAAATAGTTTATTTAGAAAAAATAGAAAACAGGAGAGCAAAGTCACTGGTAGATCCACACACGGCGTACACCCGTTGACTCACTCCGATGGAAACACTACTGTGAGAATGAAGCACTCTCACAGTAGGGGAGAGTGAGTCGGCACTACACAATAATCCAGTACAGATCCAAAGGAAGAGAGAGCCACCCACGCGCTCCGTCGAGAACGCCAGCACCGTCACCACACGCAACAGAGGGATGAAACACGCCGCCCTGAAGGTGGATGACAGGCGGAGATGGAAGTCCAAGTTCTCAGACGGATAATCCACTGTGTAATCCAGATGTAGAAGGACCACCCGGAAACCACTGGTCACCGCCTAAAAACGAAGCGAACCAGCGGTTCCGAGAAACAACAGTCGTAGAGTCAATATAATCCACAAGGTAAAAATGGGTGTACTCCACTCACGGGTGATGATGCAAACCGGAGAGAGAGAGACAGCTGGTATACCGCCTAGAAACGAAGCGAACCAGCTGTATCGAGAGACAAACAAAGTCAGTATAATCCAGAACTCCACAAGCGAGCGGTCCGGGTGAAGACGTGTCTCCGAACGCCGAAACCAAACCTGGGGTAACAGAGGAGAAGACAGAGAGCGACTGACAAGACAAGGCAGGGCAGCAGGACTGTGATAAAACAATGAGCGCGCAACGAAGGACAGGACTACGTGCAATATAAAGGGAAAGGTAAACGAGACACCACCGGTGAACAATCACTGAAACAAGGGGGCGGAGTTAGTGAACACACGAGGAACCGGCACCACAGGTAAACAACACACACACACAGATCACACAGCCATCGATCACCCAGCAGTCATGACAGTATCGCAATGGTGTGAGGCTGCAGTCTCCGGAGGTCGCATATCTAGGCTGCATACGTCATCAAGACGGTCTTATTTCAGAATATTAACAATTATAAAGTTTACTATTATTCTTAGTTAATCGTAAGTTGTTGTAATATGCTCATGACTTGCAAATGTGATGCTCAGTTAACTTAAACCAGGCTTGATGCCCAAAAGCGATCTCCGCAGGCTGCAGCCTTCGGAGTGAGAAACAGCACTGCTAAACCATGACCACCGTGTACTTTACTTTTTTACTTTAAGTTATAAACTGCTTACCGAAGTGCTCTGCTCGTCGTCTCCAAAGAAAGAAGTAATTGACCCCTCAATCAGACGAAGTCTATCGGCAAATCCTTCTTTATACTGGCGGAGATTGGTGAAGTAGTTATCCTTAAAGTGCCTCGGGCACACAAAAATGACTTTACCCACAGATGTGAGTACATTTCTTACGCTCTCGTAACTTATGCATCCTTGAGCTTGGACTACAATATCGCAGCGAGAAATATAAAATGGCGGATTGCTCGTAGTGTTGGGCTGGAAGTCGATGTCCTTATTTAGCAGTTCCGCTGCAAATACTGTGACGTAATTGTTCAAAAAACGTAATAGATAATAGAAAAATCAGAACCGGTTGGAAAATATGACCAAAACAGAATATAAAGATATCAACAAAGCACCTGAAGAGACTAATTTCAACTTTTATGTACTTATAAACACTACAAATATACAACAAAATGCATTTAAGAGCCAAGAAAGTGGATTTAGCATGATATGTCTCCTTTAAAATAAACAAGAAAATAAAAATAAGAGAATACTACACATACCATTATCCCAAATACTCAGTTTACATGGTTTGGTTGTTGAGGATGGAGCATTGCAAATGAAATATTTCTCCTCTCTGTGCCAATTCATGACTATATTTAGATATAACAACCTACATCTTGGATTTGAGGCAGTTATTCCTTTGAAAGTGATTTAAAACAAAGGATATGAAACATGCAATGTGTAATACTGTGGGTTTATAGATTTGTGCAGAAAATGAGGATGCAAAAGACAGACTTTAAGACGTCTATATAGCAGATAGGAAATCACACTAACAAGCCACGCTGCCCTGCACGTCCACCTACATACACACACACACACACACACACACACACACACACACACACACACACACACACACACACACACACACACACACACACACACACACACACACACACACACACAGTCATCAGGCATATTTTACATGTGATTCATGTTCAGATACAGCACACATAAAGGCTAGTATGATACAGAATAACATCAGTTGGTTGTGTCTGGACCACAGCAGTAGCACAGCAGGTTTTTTGTGTGTGCCTGCGGACACACATGTGATACAAATCTGCAATGCTGGCAGATCAAAACAGTGTCTGACATCCATCTCATAAATACATCATCAGCAATTTGAATGACAACGTCTCACTGATGCTGGTGTAAATCAGAAAATGTACTTAAAGTGCTCACTGCGTTTAAGACAATATTGCAAACGGGTAACCAACGTCTGCCACATTTCACGTCTATTCAGGTCTTTGCATTGACTTTGTATGCAAATAATTAAAATCGCCTTTGATTTGTGGGTTGAGGTGAACATAGGGAAAACATTTAAGATATTGAAATGAGTGTGTTTAAATAAGGCAATTTAAGAAGGTGTGGATGAGCCTCAACGTTTAGAAAGAATATCCCTTTGGGTTTGAGGCTCTAATCTTTGTGACTTTACAAATCTTCTATATGAACAAACAGCTTTAACTAACTCCCCAAATGACCTCTTTAATTTACTTGCTAAACTTGCACAGTACATCTACAATATTAAGTGTTTCTTCCCTTTTGTTACTTGCTTTTTATATGCACATATTTTAAATAGATTCTAATAAACATCTGTCCAGCATAATACATTTAATATTTAACTCAACAAAAACTAAAATGCAATTAACGGTTCAATCAGAATGCTTAAGAGTTGAATGGTCTATTCTCTATAACAGTACTGCACCTACTGACATCTGAGACAACAGCTGTCAAAACAAATGTGATAGATGTTGTCTCTCAAATCAAAGCTGTTCGACTAGATGAATCTAAGGCAACCAAATTGCCCTGAAACTTTTGTGTTTTACATGAACATAGCTATTACCTCTTTAAACACACACACACACACACATACACAAAAAGAGGCTGGTGTCGGTCAGCTCTGATGACGTGAAGGGTGCTAACCTTGGCTCCATTTGCAGGGTGAGGGAAGTGCTGGCTCAGCACACCGCTGTCAGCCATCAATTGTGGCAGGACTGATGGGAAGCGATAGGCCGGGCAAATGGAGTCTGAGCTGCAGAGACATCTCTGACACAAATTTTTGGTGTCAGGCCCCCTGCGCCATCAGCTCAGCGATGGCAGGGCAAATTAGAAGAGAGGTAGATACATGTTTCCCTGGCTCTTCCACTAGGTACAATGTGTAAGTATAATATAATATAAACAATGAGGCCCGTTATTAACAAATATCCATGGCATATAAAAAATGTCATGTCGTTAAAATTCATGTTAACAAAAAATGTCATTATTAATCACAAGAGTGAATCCCAGTACATTCTGCTGTATTAGTCCTGGAGCTTAAAGTCAGCAGGGCATATCCTGGTTAATCTGGAGTGTCTATTGAAAGACATAACTTTTATGCAAGACAACTGCAGTTTCTAAGCCAAAGATGCAAAATTATGCAAAATGCACTTATCGCAATGGTTCTAAACTCCGATCCTGGATACCCTGCACTGCTCTGCACACTTTTTTGCGTCTGAATACTATACTATATAGTAGGCAAAAAGCAATAGGCAAGGTGAGTAGTACAGTATGTCCGAATTCATAGTATTCAAAAAAACAGTGGGCAAAGAGTGCCCAGATGACCTACTACTTCTGACAAGATCCCGAAAAATTCATTAGATGGAAACTTTACTATTACTGTTTTTAAAGAAAATGTCCAATAGCAGTAAGACTAAGAACTTGTTGATTACGGGAAGCATATCGGCGACTTAAAAAATTGACAGTAATGAATAATCAAAATGCATCTGTTTAAGTCTTCCGTGTTTTATTGAATTAAAACCGAAAGGAAACCATAGTTTTAGTATGAAACCATAAATCAGGAGGCCTATTGGTTAGAGAGGCTGGCTTGTAATCCAAGAGTTGCCGGTTCGAGTCTCTCTTTCTTTCAAATTGCATAGGGTTGTCGCCCGTTGGCATGCATAGGACTATAAATAACTAACAAACAAAAAAAATCTACTTAACAAAGTCGATGTTAAATGCATCAAAAATGAATAGAAAATCAAATCCTCTAGTAGACATTCCATCAGAAGATGCAGAGTTATTCACCAGAAACATTGAATTTTAGATTATGCAGAAATGTAGGCAGCAGAAGAATCGGGTGAGCCTGCAGATTCACCTATTATCAGGGTATCTTGAACAATTAACAGTCTACTTATTGAACTTTTACTGTATCCTGATCCAGAGATGGGAACAAGTCACACATGTGCAAGTCTCAAGTAAGTCTCAAGTCTGAACCTTCAAGTCTCAAGTAAGTCCCAAGTATTTTTTTTCTTTGGCAAGTCAAGTCAAGTCGAGTCACAGGCTATGTCAAGTCAAGTCAAGTCAAGTCCTGTAGTAGGTCAAGTCAAGTCCAAGTCAAGTCACCTTATTATTGTAATTTTACCCCCAGAATCTGATCTTAATAAAGTGACAAGATATACAGTAAGTAACTATCAGTAAATTACAATAATTTGGATTTGCATTGTAAATACTCATGTTCAGTAAAATACATCTTGGAATCAAACAAAATTGTAACTTCATAAATTATTTATTTTTCACTTCTGCCAACCGTGTTTGAAATTTTCCACATTGAGTCCATAAAACAAATAACAGCTTAACATCCAACAGACCCCCCTCTGAACACCTCCCTCTCTCTCAAACAAAGTTTACGTACAACATTAAACTTTGTTACATTTCTCCCCTCTCTCTCTCTCTCTCTCTCTCTCTCTCTCTCTCTCTCTCATACATGTGCCCGGAAAAAACGAGCGCATCGCACCTCTTCCGTTTGTGCGCCTTAATTTGAAATAACGAACTTGAACGCGCAAAAGACGCGACATGTGAACCGCCCCTAACATTGTAGAATCAAGTAATTTTTCTGTGTTTGTGTGTTCAGGTGGCAAACTTGAAAAAGAAGTATTCAAAAATAAGTATTTTAAAAAATAAATCAAAATTATTTTGCCCACATTTGTCCCCAACACAGTATGATGAGGGCTACATTAGCTATTATTACATTAGCTAACTACCAACTAACCAGATATTAACAAATTGACAAGCACTTACTGGGCATAATGGCTCTTTAAAGGACGACCAAAATTGGAGGTTGCCGTCTGGCTGCCTGTGATTTTAATGTTGCATGTCTTTCAACGCACTGTTCGTCTTTTGCCATCTTGTTGAAGCCGAAAGCATGACCCTCCGTACCCCTCCGGCTGACATGTTAATATCTGATCTAAGTGGGCGTGGTGTGCGTAAGGTACGAGAGGGCATGACGAATGATAGTGTCGTGATTCAGTCATGACAACACCATTCACAGCCTGCGCTCCAGCTGGGTCGACTTTATTTTTTAAAATAATTTATATATTTTATATTTAAACTGAAAACATGATGTGATTAACACTCAAGTCATTCAAGTCATCGTGTCTCTAGTCAAGTCCCGAGTCTTTAACTTCCAAGTCCGAGTCAAGTCTCAAGTATTTTATTTTTTGTCAAGTCAAGTCACAAGTCACAAAAATAGCGACTCGAGTCGACTCGAGTCCAAGTCACCAAGTCACAAGTCCCCATGTCTGTCCTGATCTCAGTTTTTAAAAGATGACTCAAAAAAAGATTGTGATCGCATAAAAGGGTCATTGAACATGGGAACTCACTGAACTAAATATTATGTTCTGTTCTGAGATGTCACTGTTATGTAAATGACTTTGAGAAGATTTCAGATACGCTGATGTAATGGCAATGACTCACTGGTATTTGTGGTGCGTTATGATAGGCGAAAATTGTTTTCCCCACAGCCTAGTAGACAGATAGAGTTTTCAAGCGTAGGTGACAACAGATTCATGTGTCAATAAATCCTGCCTTGAGGGACGTTTTCTCTTGTGTTCAGCATTTCAAAGGCGAGACTCTTCAGATGGACTACACAGGCTCTGTCAATCCCTCCGCTGCTTTTTATGGCCTGCCAAGCCCAGGGCCTTCACACACTTAACGGATTAGCCACATCCTTGTGCTCACTCCATATGCCATTAAACATGGGAAACAAGCGCTAAAAGATTTCAAATGCTTGTCAATTAAGTTGGTCAATATATTGAGCGGTCATTTTCAACTGGTGGTTTGTGGCTCGCAAATGGGTTCATGGACAGTACGTAGTACTAGTTGCTATAAGGAAATTGTAAAGTCCAACAGACTAGCATAACAAATGAATGAGCTCTTTACATTTTTCAGGTGTTCTATATCTTCTATTCTGTCAACTATACAATGTCCAATTAAAACACATTATTTTGGTACATCCTGTTGGTAGAAGCTAGCCAAATAGGCATAGGCAACATAGTCGAGGTGTGAATATCTTCATCCATTATATACAACAAAGGACTATAGTAAGCCATAGTTTTATGATTCCCGCTCTGTACTGTTATGTAAAAGTCACATGTAGATTAAAGCGGTGGGCTGCAACTTCACCTTACACATTAGAAAGGGGAACCAAATGTATGATCCAGCCTAAATATTATAGTAAACTAAATATTATTCTCTTCAAAGTCTAACCTGTTTGCAAAATACTGCCCTGTTTCGATAGGCAGACACTAAAAATCTAAATTGACATTTTTTATACTGTGATCCAAATATTTTAGAATGGCAGATCTGAGAAACAAATTTAACCCTTTGTTTAATATTTGCACTAACTGCATAAAGGTGAGTCATACATGAGGGAGGATTCAGATTAGTCGCAATGTAATTCAGGCACCCTGCAGAGGTCTATCACATTGAATGTATGAGAGGCAAACATGCGGCAATAGGAACACTGTCCATATTGTCCATTTTCCTGAAGCCATGATGTGGAGTGTGACAGAGGGAAAGCGACAGCATGAGGGTGATATGGGGGTGGCGAGTGGGAAGACAACAAAAAAGCCATAGGCAGAGAGATATTATAATACCTCCTCTGCACCCAATAATACCGTAGGCAAACGACACTGTAGTGTGCCAGCCTGCATGAGTCTCCATGGGCAATATATCACTTAACTACCCTGCAGCTTTGCTACATGATAAAATTACTCTCATTTACCTTTAGGTATCCATCCACCCAAAATCATACAGACAATGAAAATAGTTTGCATATCTTTATTTGGTATTTGGCAAATGTTTTCCATTTTTCAACACAAAAAGCGTCCTGGTGACTAGGACTGTAAGATGTAAACCTCTTAATCCCTGAAACGCTGTGACTGACTAAAGCTACCTCCAAATCGTCGGGCCTGATTGTACAAAACTAATTGTAAAAAATGAATTAAATCATTAAATCCTCAGATCCTTCAGTCCACCCTCTATGAACTAGCCACCACTTCAGTGGATTCAGTCCTACCTTAAGAGTGTATTCTTCAAAGTCTTGAGAGAAACAAGTGCTCTGCCTAACGGTTCAATGTATGACCTCTCATCTTTCTCAACATGCTCAACCTTACTGACCCAAACATAAATACATCTCTCTTCCTGTCAGTGATATGCAGATACAACTTGATATGTAGATAAAGTTTTTACAGTCTTCCCTTTAGACTTCAACCTGTTGTACTGAGCTTCAGCCTCCACCAGATCTGACTGAACCCGTAAACCCTTAATTCACAAGCAAAAAATAACACTTCATCCTAAAATGTTACAAATGTCTTTTCTATTCTTTAAATTTCTGCATTTGCTAATTTAAAATGATGTTATTTCTCTATGTGTAGATGCAGGGTCCGAAATTAACTTTTTGGCTTACCTGCCACGGGCACTGGTAGATGAAAAAATCCACCAGCCAAGCATATTTTTTACCGGGCAGAATAATAAACAGCCTTTATTGTCACATGTACATTAATTTCATTTGCTGTATTCATGGTCACAAATGTTCTCAAGTTTCATCGTTTTTTTTCCGATGACAAATTAGTGGTTTCTGTTTTTATCTTTAGCATACTGGTGACACACCAAACAACTCATCACAACAGTGTCAGAATCATATTGTAGCCAGCCTCTTGAAACTTTATTATTTCCATCCCTCCATTTCTCACAAAACTTTCTTGTTTTATTTAACTCATCCCCCTTTTCATCTGTGAGTTTTCGATTCAAAGGTTGGCTCACTCCCGGTAAATGACGCCACATATCAGCTAATATGCAGCAGATAGCTGCAGACCGCAAGTTACCTGCAGTACTAGCTAGCAACAGACCGTCTCTAGTGCGAGACTTGGAGCGTAGAGACGTTCTGTGGATAGCTCACCTCGTCCCCAGATTAGTTACTGGCAAACACATTATATTGCATTAATATTTTGGTATGAAAATCACCCGCCAGTGTGGCGGGTAGCCTTTTTAATTTAGTCGCCAAATTTAGTCGCCTTTTTAATTTAGTCGCCTTTTTAATTTAGTCGCTTGGCGGGTGTTAATTTCGGACCCTGTGTAGATGACTTTGGTCTGGTATATCAGAAGACACACAAGTGTAGATGTATACATACATGTTGTTACATTGTACTTACATTAAAGTGCACCTATTTGATTGCTAAAAAACAACGTTATTTTGTGTATTTGGTATAATACAATGTGTTTGCATGGTTTATGGTTAAAAAACACATTATTATCCACATACCGTACATTTTTGTAGCTCCAGATTTCATTCTCTTCCTGAAACGCAAGGATCTGAAAAGTGTTGTGTCCCTGATTGGCCAGCTGTACGTTGTGATTGATCTAAATACCTTTGAGGTCAGCCTGAAATGTGACGCTCCTTACTATGTTTGAAAGATTTGCTCGCAATGCTAACAGGATTTGACTTACAGGCTGTGAGTCTGAAGTGGGAGGTATTATGATAATGTCGGTCTTTACTACATCACCAATCCCAGAAAGTAAACTGTTGCCTACAATCCGTGTGTATGTTGTAGTCCCAGAAAAGAGATTTACATTGGAGATGATAACTCGCATCATTGTTTACTTTGGGGTTTGTACTTTTTGCATATCTTTAACATGTACTAATACACACTTACACAACAAAGGAAATGTAAAATTGTGAATCGGACCATTGGTGCTCAATGTTATTACACCCTTGACCCTATCCCAAACCGCAAATCCACACCAAATCTTAAACCTACCCTGAACAACATGCATGTACTTAATAACTGCAATGTTTTTATGCAAATATACAGTAGTTTAAGACACAATGTCAAGTTTGACCAAAATCTAAAGTGCATTTTCCTCTCAGTGTTTGTCTGGAAAGCTGTGACTAAAACTCCTTAGCAAAAAAAGTCAAGTGCAGAAGGAAGTAGGGCAGATCAACTACAATCTGCATTGGGAGATAATAAACCCACTGTTACTGTCAGACACAACTTCACATTCATCACGGGTCTGAGCTCTGTGCTGAACAGTTCTCTCTGAAGTGGCCATTGGTGAGACCTTGAAATCTAATCTAATTCCCTTCCACGCTGTTCCTTTTAATTACAGTTCAAAGGTTGGCACGATGTCAGATGTTGCTCTCTTTAACATTGACAATGTAATTACAACAGACAGCAATAAAGCTGAATATATTCCTACCTATCTCGACTCTAAATTAAATAGTCTGCTGGAAAGAAGGCCAGATATATGCATGCTGTAAGGCCTACATATCACCTGAGGTACGACTGATGTTGTCTTTTTCATCTGCGCAGTTAAACTGCAGGTAAGTGTTGACTAAATGCTTATGTAATAAATAAGTTGTGTTTACATTTTGTTTTGACTTCTTTAAACACATTTTACAGTTTAATTAACAGCAGTTCCAGTTCCAACACCTTCAGTCTTGTAGAATGTCTACTTTATGTTAAATAAATAAAAAATAAATAAAATTGAATTGAATTATTCATTTATAATACATTGTGTAATCATGTTTAAATATAAGCAGCAAATCTTTGTCTGTTGCTGTCATGCATTGAAGATACCAATATCTGACAACTTCTGTATCATAACTGAAAGGTGTGCAAAATACCAATTTGTTTTGAAACTATAAATGCATCCATGTGTATCAAACTTTATGGTTAGGGTTCAGTAGAAAGTCAACTCATAAAAGAATTGCTCATCCAAAATCCTGAACAACATGATTTCATTTGCGGTCAGCTCATTTTAATCATCTTAAAGTGAAACACATTAATTATTATTCAGTTATATAATATCTGTTCCTGTTCCAGAGACACTTGAGGTAACAGCTTGCCACAAAAAATCTTCCTTGATATGTTCTATTTAGCCTTATTAAGTGTTTGCACAAATCATTATGGGTATTTAGTATTCTTTCATGTGATTTGTCTTGATAGTACTGCTTTACAGGACAAAAAAGTTGTCTCAAACAAGGTTAAGCTTTCATCTGCGTTACCTTCATCTGCGTTTTACAGATAGTAAGGACCTTACATACAGTAAAGGCCATACAGACAGGGTTTAGGTTAAGCTAGGACTAGTCCTTAGTAATGCTACAATATTTCAGGAGTTTTTTTATATACTTTACATAAAACATGATGTGTGCATCTTGGTTGTTGGTGTTTTAAGCCCTCAACGGAGCCTTCAAGGCAGCGATGCCTGGAAGGGACTCCCCACCCCTGAGCGTTTCAGTCAATCACAGCACTGGCGCAACCCTAACCCTAACGTGAAAATGGCACGAAAAAGAATGTCATGCAACGGACAGGTGAAAACTCGGAAACGTATACGCTCAAAACATTTCGAGCTGTATTCAAATACATTCACAGTCCTATCTTACCATATCTGCACTACTCACCTGACCAACAGTGAGCTCGAACTCCCAGAAGGCTCGAAATCTAGCGCCAGTGCTGTGATTGGCTGAAACGATCAGGGACGGGGAGTCCCTTCCAGGCAGCGCTGCCTTGAAGGCTCCATTGAGGGCTTAAAACACCAATGAGCGTGCATCTTCAGACAAAACAGTGGCACTGATAAATTTTAGAATAATATTCTAAAATTTATCAGTGCCACTGTTTTGTCTGTACAATGTCAGTACAAGCTTTTTCAATTAAGAAGCTCCTACATGCATTTTTCCCACAGATTTTAGCTGGGCTTTTACAGGCATTGTCACAAATGGCATTAGTGTATTCTGTCAGTGTATGTCTATACTAGATAACTTTGGTATTGCATAACTGTTTATCAATTTTTACCAAATTCAGTTATTTGCTTTGACAAAGATTCATCTTATTATAAACCATTCTGCCATTCAACTTCTATTTTCTATTTTTCAAACCTTGATATCCTTTAGTGTTGCAGAATCATTTAGTAGTGTTGTTAGATATTCTTGTATATCTTTTGTCAATAAATTACTGTATCTTTTGGCCAAAATCCTTTAGATCAAAAATGCCTTTGAATTAACATATTGTCCAATTTGTTGAATGATCCATTTGGGTCATTCTTATGATGCGTTTACAACATACACAAATTAAGCATTAAGTGTAAGTGATTTACATGTTAAGTCAATGTAAAGACACGATAGATACCCTGTGGCACGAATTATGCAATTCACGAGAAAGACGCAGCCCGAAGTGAGCGTTTCGGCCATTTGACGCGTGTAAATCATGCAAATCATGCTAGATAAAAAATCTGAACTTGGTTGGATATTTGCGCCACGTTAACCAATCAGGAGCTTGCTCTAGTAGTGATGTGATCATGAGATTGCGAACTGAGGCAGAAATATGAAACAACAATAGAGGACAAAATCATTGTCGCTGTATGTGGACACCCAATGCTGTACACTCTAAAAACAAACAGTCCTAAATAGCACTAAAAGTGGTCCTTGGCTCCTAATCACAGAGGAACCATTTTTAGTGCTATATAGCACCTATGAAGAACCATACGGGGTCATATAGCACCACATATGGGTCTACACCGGTGCTTCATAGATACTGCATCGATGCTATATGGCACTTAAAATGGTTAACTTTTAGTGCTATTTAGCACAGTTTGTTTTTTAGAGTTTACGACACATCTTTATTCACTTCATTCGTGGCTCATGTTAACACACAATTATACAGTAAAGTTGAAATTCCTTAGCTGGTGCCGCGGGGTGAAGAAAATAGTGGTCATCTGACACACACACACACACACACACACACACACACACACACACACACACACACTCTCGATTCTCCTTCCTTTAAAATCAATTCCCAGCCATAATGTCCAGTCTCTGCTGATAAAATGACTCAGATCATGATGTTGCTACCACTGTTCTATATTGCAGATATGGTGCTTGTTGTGTGGGCAGTGTTAAATTTGCACCACTTGCTAAATCCTGTGGCTGGGTGTCATCTGACCACATAATCCCCTCCCACATTGCAACTCAGTAATTATTATGGTTTTGGCAAAACTGACAGACATCCTTTCACGTGGCTCTTTTTGTGGGTAATACAGAGTTGCATTATATCACCATCCTATTCTAGGCAGTATCATGCTGAGTTCCTTACATAAAAGTCTGTAGCTCTTTAAATGAGATTTTTCTCCTTTTTGTAGTCTCTCTCTTTTGTTTTAGCTAAAGCTTAGAGGGAAAACCAATGCAAGTTACCAAATTTTCTGATCAGTGTAGTGTAATTTTATTTATTAAATTTGTAATTTTATTGTAAAAAAAAAAAAACAATATTTGGACATTCCACAGAACGAGCAAAATGCTTGGTTGCATACACCCCTCATTCACGATTAACCAGTTATAAAGTTACACCTTGAATGACTTGTGTGATGTTGTTTTTTTAATCAGTGAACTTACACATTTTATGTAAAAGGTTATGTAAAACAAAACTCAGCGCTATTTATCTGATGCAATCAATGTCATGCTATTATTGCTATTAAGTTACACGCAGGTAGTAAATAAAATAATTTTTCTATTGATAATGTAAGCAGTTATTTATCAAATGAGGACAAGAGATGAGGACAAGGCATTATCACCAGACGTACAATACATCCACAAGCAAATTGAGTTGTTTGCATACTTAAAAATTAAGTTTTCCTAAAAGGTTCTTTGTTGGGCTATATAGTTCAATTAAAAACCTTTAGCATCCACAAAACCTTCCTGATTCACAAAGGGTGCTTTTATTGTATTTGTTAAAAAGGGGTCCTTCAGTCTATAAAAGTAATGTTTCTTTTAATTACCTTTAATGGCATCACTGTAAAGAACCCTCTAGAGTCTAGAGCACTTTAATTTTTAAGAGAATGCATCACAGCATTGAAGCAGTGTTCTCTGTTCTGCTCTGTATTATTACATAAAAGTAGATTTAAAAATACAGTAATTATAATACAAAAAAATAATAAATTGCTTGATTTGTAACTTATGAGAATACGACATTTTTTGTTTTGAAATCTAATTGAATATGAGGAGCTCAGATAAAAAAGCAGCTAAACGCTACTAAACGCTCACATAAAAAAAATTATGTAATTAACCGAATGCTCAAATCTACCTAATACCTGCCTCTGGCCATTCAGAAATACCGCTTAATAGCAGAATCTGCTCCACGTTGCTTTTTCAGTAAAGTCCCAAAAGTGCATAGATGACTTGGATACACAACAGCATGCAAAACAACCATGGATCACATTCAAACTTGTGTCCCTTGTGAGGACTTGGACCTGAATATAACCATGTGGCAGTGACATGGATCACAGCACCCCCTAATGCAGGGCTCTCAAACTCAATCTTGCTTGGGGCCATTTCTGAGATTCACATTTCATCGGAGGGCAGCAGAGCTATTTTAACATTAAAAAAGGTACAATGTTTCTGTAAATGTACCGTTTAAATTGTATTATTTAATGTATAATAATACTTGAAAATATATAAGCAGTGATTTTAATCTTTTTAATATACATTTTTTATAAAAGTAAGTAAATCTTTTCTTAACCTTATCTTAAATAACTTAGGCCTATTAAAACCTTGCACTGAAATAACAAATAAAATTTCTGAATACATTTATGAACTATGAAACGGTTCAACCCGGCGCTCAGGTAGAATATTTGTGTGATAGGTGCTCTTGGGCTGGGGAAAAATCCAAAGACAAAAACACAAGTCCCAGGCACTCAATCAAAAATACCAAAAGGAGAAGGAATTAGTGATGGTCGTTTTCGAAGCACTGCTTCATGAGGCTTCGAAACATTTACGAATCTTTTGTTTCGAATCAGTGGTTCGGAGAGGGTTTCAAACTGGCCCAAGTCACGTGATTTTAGCAAACGAGGCTTCATTACGTCATAACTGTTTCGAAACGTTTCGAAAATCCGACGATTCACCACTAGGGGGAGTTGATCACATGACCAGTGTCTAATATGTTTCGGTGAACTCGGGTCAGTTTTATTATAAAAGTTCATAAAACATTTATCCTTCTGGCTAATTACACTGCCATTTTGTCTATTTATTGTTTATAGACAGATTTAATGACAAAAATGTCCATAATTAAAAGGGTAGTTAGTTTTAATGATTTGTTTGCCCTAAATAAAACAAAAAACACATAATACACTTTTAACTATGTCTTAATTAAGTTAAATAATTTTTTTAAACATATTTTAATAAAAATCTTGCTATTTTTTTTTGTAAAAAAAAGTCTAAAATGTTTGGCCATATCTGCTTTACACTATTTTGACCAGCAGGGGTCGCCAGCGTGTGTGCTGTTTCGAACTGCTTCGAAAAACTGAATCAATTTTCGAAGCAATTGGTTCATTTGATTCGAAGCTTCGAAAAGCTTCGTTTCTCCCATCACTAGAAGGAATAAATAAAAAGCCTTTATTAAGTGTGGCTTACATTCTATAAAATTCAACCGCCAACATGTTTGACCAGCAAGTGGTCTTCTTCAGGGCAAAGCAACACACACTGAGAATGTCAGCAATTTATAAGTTAAAACCACACCCCTCGTTAGAAGCCATTCAATAAACAAATCATACTAGAAACAATCAATTAGACCTAATGAGGTAATCAGGTGTAAAGGATTAGGAGACCAAACTCAAACAAAACACATCAAGAAATAGAAATTACCAATACAACAAAAATATGAGTTATCTTAAGATGAAAACATAAGTACATATGAAATAATAAAGAACAAAAAATACAAAGCGTAGTCATCATAAGAACATAGAAAACACATCATAAAAAACACTTAAACTCTATGTCATCATTGAGACCTGGATAACGAAGCGCATCCAACTGATGGATCCAGAATGTCTCACGCTGGTTAAGTCTACGGATCCTATCACCCCCTCTATCCAAGGGTCTAACAAGCTCCAAAACCTCAATTTTTAATAAGGAATCATTCTTGTTATGCATATGTAAAAAATGTTGGGCCATCTGATAATCTGGGTTACTGGTACAAATAGCATACTTATGCCCCGCCAATCGATCACGCAGACGCCTCAATCGATCACGCAGACGCTTTCATAGAGTTTAAGTGTTTTTTATGATGTGTTTTCTATGTTCTTATGATGACTACGCTTTGTATTTTTTGTTCTTTATTATTTCATATGTACTTATGTTTTCATCTTAAGATAACTCATATTTTTGTTGTATTGGTAATTTCCATTTCTTGATGTGTTTTGTTTGAGTTTGGTCTCCTAATCCTTTACACCTGATTACCCATTAGGTCTAATTGATTGTTTCTAGTATGATTTGTTTATTGAATGGCTTCTAACGAGGGGTGTGGTTTTAACTTATAAATTGCTGACATTCTCAGTGTGTGTTGCTTTGCCCTGAAGAAGACCACTTGCTGGTCGAAACATGTTGGCGGTTGGATTTTATAGAATGTAAGCACACTTAATATAGGCTTTTTATTTATTCCTTCTCCTTTTGGTTTTTTGATTGAGTGCCTGGGACTTGTGTTTTTGTCTTTACATTTATGAACTATTATACTTTTTTTACCACCAGTAAGTGTTTCTGTTTTCATTCATTTTTGATTGTTTTCAGTCATAGTATTGACTTCATTATGTTCCATCTGGATTTGCTTTTATATGTGGAAAAAATATTAATAAGTAAAAGTGATCCTGAAACTTTTGAATGGGTAGTCAATGTTAATAAAAATGAATATTACTGCTCTATGTGTAATTGCATAACAAGCTACTTAATAATATATTAGATATACTTCATTATATACTTCATTATCTACTGTATAGCAGTATACATACTTTTATCCTTTGTACGTTTCTCTTCATCTTTCCTCTTTTCCTAACCTGGGCACTTTGATGTCTCTTTTTTTTATATGTAGTTTAATATGTGTTGCATTACATCTACCGCTCTGCATCCCTATGCAGTGTCTCCATTAGAAGCTGTGACTATGTGAACTAATAACCCTGCTGCAGCTCTTCTCCGAGTATCCTACCGAAAGTAACAAATCTTCTCTGGACAAACACTATAAAGTACCGACCAGATTAACTGATCACATGGTGACAATGAGATGAGGAATTAAAATCTGATCACGCATTCCATTATCCTCGTCCTCACGAGGAGCGCAACTCATGGCTGTGTAGCAACGAAAGACACCTCCATTGAGCGCAACCCTACGCCACAAAACGCAACCCCCCCCCCCCCCCAAGCACTTATATACATATATATGGAGGAAATGTGAAATTCATAATAATTCAACTTTACGATTTAAATGTAGTGCGTAGGTTGTAATGGTATTATTGCATTATGTAATGTAGTAGAGGTTTTTTTATTTTGGACCCAGAGCAGAACTATACAGATGGACCTACTAATTACACAATTCACAACAATAAAAAGGTGCCACCTTCAAAATGAACAGATGGAAATGGATCTCTACCATATCTCTACATATTCTCCAGCACTTCCACTTAGTAGTGTATGAACAAATATGTTTCACTGCATCTTTCATAACTGCATATTATATTATACTTTTGAGACCCCCTGTCTGGGGCTGCAATTAATTGTCATAAAAATTATGTCTCAATGCAAAAAGAAAAAGGAAAAACTGAATATTGAAAAAAATGTCTTAATATTAACCTCTATATGTCATACAGTTTAATTCAGCACATAATCACTGCAATCAATTTAGATAAATCACAGGTAATAATGTTGATGTTACAATTTTTATTTTATAATTTTTTGCATGTAAATCGAATAAAGATAATATAAAAAATCAGTGTTTTTACAGTGTAGAAAGGACGAAAAGCCCAAAGGGCTCATTTAAAGCCTTCACCTTTGTTCTTGGAGTTCTACTTTATTGTTTCAAGTGACTGCTTTGTGGTCCAGATATGAAAACAAAACAGATACTGTCTCTGACACTTTTACTGCAATAAAATCCCCATGGAGCAGAGCAGACAATCACAGTGTTTCCTGGTGGCTACTATAAATAGAGATGCCAATATCCTTTAATTTTGGAAATATTGTATGTGTGCGCCTGTGTGAAGGGAAAAGGGTGAATGAAATGACTGAGTGTGCCATTTCAACATTAATTTATACTGTCTGTTTCACTGTTATCATACAGACCTCGGATGACATTTAAAGCTCCTTCCAAGACACACAGAATAATGCAAAAATGGCTTTTAGGAGGTTAGATGTGTCACAATTTCTTAGCAATACTGTCATGAGAGCCTAACTTTAATTCTAGTAAATCTGTGATTCAGCTCTATGAGGCCAGAGGCCGGGGAAATCAGCGGCTTTTTAATATTTAAAATCACTTTTTGGTCCTGTGACATTAAATTCAGCCTGCATGAATATTTCATGAATTTTTAGTTCAGCATAATTTCATGCAAGCTGCTGGTGTGGTGCATTTTTAAACATATATTTCTAGACCCAATTCATTGGCTTTTAAATGTAGTAAAGTGGTGCAGGAAACAACAGAATCAGTTATTGCGCTATACACTGCAGGTCTGCTGACTATCTACATTTACGTATATTATGCTAAATAAGCAGACAAAAATATGTTGTCAGCAACTGAACAGTTATAATGGGTTTTAAAAATGACTGAATCCAAAATTTGCCAGTTCTGTGACATTTTGTGTTGTACAGTAAATTCCATTTTCATACTTGGATTCTGTGATTTTGTCCATAAAAATAGGGCCCCTATAAATGATAGCATCTTTAAATGTGTTCTTGCCATTTTAGCAGCCAGCTTCTTGGGACATTGGGGATTTATTAATGAAGGCAAACATCACATAAGATGTTTAAATCATGATCCAGTTGTGGTTTAGTAGGTTTCCTAGGTATTTCAAAAGCTTGGCCGATTATGAAATCTGCAGCAACACATGAGGAATATCGTGATAGATTTTCTTTTCTCAAATCTTAATCATGGTTTCACTACAATATTTTAAAATCTGAGCAAATCGCACTGCAAGTTGCAAGAGCGAGCACTTCACCTCACAAGGTAGCGGATGTAAACGAATGGTAATTGAAACACATTCATTTTTTATTTTTAATGTTTACATGTGTTAGCTAGTAAACTACTAGCTTTCTGCACTCACCCAGTGTGTTTAAAACCAAGTCAGTTTCTTTGAGGCAACGGTCGCGACACATTTTTCAGATGTGCTATTCAGGCATGTACCGTAATTCCTCAAATAAAAGCCGTTATTCAAATAAACGCCGGGCCTCTGATAGTGGCCGGGGGCGTGGTCATCGCAGACAAATAAAGGGCGGTCTCAAATTAAGGCCGGGGAAAGATGAGTGCCGGGGGAAAATGAGTGAGAGCTTAGCGCACCAACTATAAACGCCTCATCCGTTTGGTGAGATCTGAGTATAAACAAAGCTTAGCTTACGCGCAGTGTGAGCGTATTCGCGCCAGAGCGCGTTTCAAAAGGAGAGACGTCAACTGCGCGAGCACTCACCTTCATCTGCCTTCGTTAAAACCTTTTAATGTGCGCAGCAGGGCTAGTGAATATCTACGGTGCACACACAACAGATCAACTAAGCGATATCATAGGCATGTGAGAGGGCTTCATACAACTAAATAAAAAACAAAGACTTAACATTACGATGGGTTCCAGTCTTAAGAGAGTGCTTTACCTCCTGCTTTGCTCAAAACAAATGCATTCTAATGATGAAAGTGCGCCCGGTACAGTGTGAGTGCGTGCATGGAGTAGGGAGGGGGGACGATCTCGCTGGGGCATGGTTTTGGATTATGTGTGCGTGGTGTTATCTCCTAAATGCATTCAAGTTCATCATAATGCACAGCTGCCAATAGATGGCAGTAGCTACATTGGATGGGTCTCATTTAGTGCTAGTGACGAACTTTTCAACAACCTTAAAAAATATACTGTTAAAAAATGAATGATCTCTATCCACTAGAACGCTATCGCTTTTAATTTAACGGCTAATTTAAAACAATTATTTATCAAATAGATGGAATTTGAAATAAAGCCCCGTCTCTAATAAAGGCCTGCTTCAAATAAATGCCTGTTACCTTCGGCAGTTTAGGTAAATAAAGGCCCCGGTCTTTATTTGAGGAATTACGGTATATTGTTTCCTCACTACACTCTTAAAAAATAGGTTCCTTGAGGTTCTATATAGAACCCTGGGATTCTATACTTGGCCAATAGAACATTTTACCAAAAAAGGGGTTTTATATAGAACCCTTGGAGGGCAAAGAACCATTTTTATTAAAATGGTTCTATAATTCACATTTTGTGACTGAAGTGTAAACTAAAGATTACACAATAATTGCAGACCTACACAACTCATTTACAAACCTACACAACTCATTCACAAACCTTTTTGTGTCAGTAGGCTGTGGTCAAATAAAGAGAGAGTCAACAAATAGGCTATTAATATTTATTGTATGATTTATTTCCTGTGAGCTTTTTTATGCAAGTTTGTACATTAGCATGAAACTTACAGTGCAGTTTGCGTTTTTGGTGAATAACCAGGTGTTTTCTTTATTTTGTACATTCTATATTGTCAATGTTTAATTTAACCTGAAGTAGCATTAAAAACAAATAATCACAAAAGTGCCCTCTGGTGGGGTATATATAAGTTGCACCATAAGCGAAGATGAGCCTCGAGACGTGACAGTTTTTTTTTTAACTGAGGAGATCGGACTCCGGACCGGCATTTCTGCTTGTTGGTACCCTGAGGTAAGTTTCTACATTTTTGAAACGATGTTACTGAAATATTTAGTATAATTAGTTAATATTTATTTTGTCAGAGTAGGTCTTGTGCTAAATAGTGATACTTGAAGCTACATTTATATTATTTACCTCAGTTAAAAAGTACTGCTGGTAACGTTAAAGCACTGACGGGCTTCCTCAACCGTCAGTTATAAAAGCTCTGTTAAATACATTTTGTTCCGGGTTTTAATGAATTACGTTACAGTCCTGCTTTATTTCTTTGTCATTTTAAATTAAATTGCCAATCACAATAAGACAGCTGTGTTGTAAAGAGACAAAATTCGAGACAGGAGTGTAATTTCAATGAAGCGCGTGGTCAAGGGAACCGGGTGGAAGACGGTGGAAGGGCAATGATATGTAAATGTTTTACACATATTCTGTGAATATTTTTCGCTTGTTCACGAGTGTTTTATCAGGGTTGAAGCTAAATTCTGAAGGAAAGTGGAAACTGCTGGCCACCATAGTTGAGAACTTTCCGCCGGTCTGTATTATAAATGCACGATTGCAGTGCAGCGTTCGTTTCCGCAACAAGTCTAGATATGCATGTTTTCTGTGATGCCCACAATGAATTAATGTGATGGTAGCTGTTAAGACACTTACATTTAATATTCAAATGTTTTAAAAACCAAACGTGTTCAGGTTTTTATGCGTATTTGGTTTGTGAAGTGTAATTTATGCTTTTTTCCTTCCCCTCACAGATAACCATGGTTCCCTTTCAGTCGGTCACTACGACGTCACGTCGTGACCGACGAATTGGGAACTCGCACCTAAGAGTGATTTCCCTAAAGAGTGATACGTGAGAGCTCTGTGTCTTTTTAAAGACAGCCACTCTCTCGTATATTCGGAAATCAGCGTCCTTTTCAGGATAGCTTTTCCTCCGTGCGATCTTGGATGCGAGAAGTACAGGGATTCCAGTGACGGTCACGAGCGCTGTCTTCGTGCTTGGGCATCGAGCACTCCAAGGCTGTGTTCGTGGAGAGCTTTTGCTCTCTCTGTGAGAGCATAACCCTCTTGGATTGCGGAGACGACTGTCGTTTCTACGGGGACGACGTCCGCGCCTTTGCAGTGCTGAACGCCGCCATGGTGCGGCTGTCAAGCGCTCGCAGGACGCTCTTCGCATCACTACGCTGAGTAGGACAGAGGATGCGTCCTTCACCTACCGGCCTTCTCATCCTCAGCCGGTTGAGGCTCCGGTGGAGACTGCAGAGTCGTGTTCTGCGATTTCTGCCGAATCCATTGGACCTCCTTCTGATCCCGTCACTTCTGCAGCATCAGAGGGGTGCCCATTTTTTCCCTCCGAGGGGGAGTCGTCCCGGAGATGGCGGCCGTGCCCGCTCGAGCGGCGAAGACGGTAGAGTTGGAGGGGTTAATCCCTCTCCGCCCGAACCGTCCCGCCCACATGATTGGTACTTCGGAGCTGCCCGGGCCTCTACGGTCCTCACCTACTGTGCCTGCCTTTCCCGACGGCACGAAGAGCTGACGTGATTTGCGGCTGTCTCGGCCGTTCAGCTTTCACCCCTCACCTCCCTCACCAACCGAGCCGCTATAAGGACGGGGATCCCTTCAGTAGAGCGGGGGGTTGCGTTGCAGCTGCGTTCCTGGAGGGACCACCCAACCCTTCCCTCTCGTGTTTGTATAGACAGTCGTCCGGTTACGGGCGCTGCCTATCAGGCATGCGGAGACGCGGCTTCAGCCCTGCACGCAATAACGCAAAGACGAGAACAACTTCCTGAATGCTCCTGTCTCACAGACCGGCCTCTTCGGCGAGCCCGGGGAGTCGTACAGCTCCGCTGCGCAGACTGAGGCGATCTCCTAGGTCGTGCCCCGGCGGAAGAGAGCTGCCCTGGTCCACCAACGCCGGCTCCTCAGTCTGCCTCTCGCCGTCGGCGTCCTGCGGAGGCCACCTCCGTTCCCCTCCTCGGACCCCATCTCGGCAGCGCAGGGGAACCGGTCGTCAGCAGCTCGCCCCGCCCGCTTAGCTGCTTCCCGTGAAAATTGGGAGTTTAAGTGGCCAGAGACGGGCGACCCGGAGTGGCAGAGGATCACTCTTCAGGAGACAGTGATTCGCTCCTTCCCCCGGTAGAGGGTCAGGTGGAAAATCCTTGGTTTGCATATATTCCACCGGCTGTCCAGCCGGTACCCACTTAACCACACATAAGAGTGCATTCCTCTTTCCTCTCCAGGTCTCCGGAGGATCGAGAGAGCCGTGAGCGTACACCTGCTCACCCTACCTCTCCTCTATCGCCAGCGGGTGTCCTGAGGAGTCCGAGCTCTCCACTGGAGAGACCGGACCACCAGCACCCTCATCGGAGTCTGCGCTCTCCGTAGAGGAGACCAGACGACCGTCACCCTCAGCGGGCTCAGGTCAGTGTCACACACACACACATACTGTAGATGTTTATGCTGTCACAGCAGACGCACCGGCAGTCCTACCTGTCTCGCTTCAATGCCAACCGCGGGTACTTCGGTAGTGTCGTTAATTCTCCTCGTACGGTCCCTGGATGCTTCGCTTCAGTTCCCAGCCCGTCTCGTTGGGTTTTACGCACTATCCGCCTCGGTTACGAAATACAATTACCGGCACTCCCCCAAATTCTCGGACATTCGTTTCACTATAGTGAAAGCGTCCGATGCACATGTACGATGCACAAAGTCGATGTCCTGCTGGCGAAGGACGTTTCGAGCCGGTCCCTCTTACCGAGTATGATGATAGGGTTTTTCCAGCCTTTATCTCATAGTACCCAAAATACGCGGTGGGTTACGACCGATTTATTTACGCACCGGCTCTACTAATGTGATCCTTTAGGATGATACGCCGAGGCTCGTATTTCAATATTCAGATCAGTTTGCAGCATAGATCTGTAGACATGTACTTCATGTGTCCATCTCCCCTCGCCTTAGACCGTTTTTCGCTCTGCGTTCATGGAGTGGACATATTAATACTAAGTACACCATTCGAGCTGTCTCTCTCTCCCCGTTTCTCCATGAAAGTGCTAGTCACGGCATTAAAATCTCAGAGAGAGAGAGCGTTGTTCCCATTCTGCTTATGTTTACGTCAACTTATAATAGCTCGTTCTTGGCAGACGTGCGTGAACACAGAGATTTAATGCTTCAGCATCTCGCTCGTTAAGTCATCAGGTCAACTGGGAAAAGAGCAACTTTGCCCCGTGCAGAGGATCCTTTTCTCAGTATGGAAATAGACTCGATCGACTAATTGGCGTGTTTTACAAGAGCGCGCAACCAGTCAGTTCTGACTTGCCTTGGTTTAATTCGAGGGAAGTACGCGGTCCCTCTGAAACAATTTCAGAAGCTCCTGGACATATGGCAGCAGCTGCAGCTGTGACACTGCTCGAGCTGCTTCATATGAGACCGCCTCAGCACTGGTTTTACGATCGAGTCTCGAGGAGAGCGTGGCGCAATGGCATACACTGTGTAACCATTACACCTGCGTGTCATTTCTATTTTACCCAGTGGTCAGACCCAGCATTTCTGATAGCAAGATATGCCTCTGAGTCGGGTCTCCTGGCATTCTGTAGCACATGCGATGCCCCCAGCACAGGATGAGCAGCAACGTATGACGGGCTTGCAGTCTCAGGGGTGTGCATAGCACCCCAACTGCCGCGAGCGGTGCGCTGTATATCTGGGACTTGTACGCTCCGCTATGGAGATGCGAGGGAAGGATGTATTAGCCGACACCGACAACATTGCGACTGTTGCGTTATTTACCGTTAAGGCGGTTTTTGCGCTCTCGTCACCTGTCGCATCTCGCTCGTCATCTCCTCCTTTGGAGTCAGAAGCATCTGCGGTCCCTTCGTGCCATTCACATTCCGGGTTCGCTCAATACAGCGGCAGACGCGCTTTCCCGAGCTCAGACCCTGCTAGCATTGGCCTCCGTGAAGAGAGTAAGGGATTTATATGCATTCTCTGTTGACGATTCATGCCTTCAGTTTGGTCCCGCTGTCTCACTGAGACCCAGACTAGGCTATGTGCCCAAAGTTCCCACCACTCCCTTCAGAGATCAGGTGGTGAGCTTGCAAGCGCTGCCCCCGGAGGAGGCAGACCCAACCATGGCTTTATTATGTCCCGTACGAGCTCTATGCCTCTACGTGGATCGCACACAAAGCCTCAGGACCTCAGACCAGCTCTTTGTTTGTTACGGTGGTCAGCAGAGAGGGAAAGCTGTCACTAAGCAGAGGATGTCTCATTGGATAGTTGTTATTATCGCCCTTGCTTATAATCTGCAGGTCATTACGTGTCTATTTAATTTGAGAGCTCACTCTACTAGAAGTGTTGCCTCATTTTGGGCACTCGCTCGTGGTTCCTCGCTAACAGACATCTGCAGTAGAGCTGTAATCGGGCCTTAAAAGTTAGGCCCGAAATGTCCGGAGCCCGACAGAATGCAGCCCGAACCCGAACGTACATTTAGATTGACAGCTTTTTAGAAGCCCGAACCCGTTTACAGCCCGACATTATTTAAATGTGCGCACACACACAGCTTTTGTCAAGAATGAGAAATTTACACAGGTTTTAACATTATTTATTCATGACTAATAATCTACACGCCACTTGGAAGTTGAAACAAAGAAATAAGTAATCTGTAACATTGTAACATCTCATTCTAAATAGGCTTATGCAATACACTATAAATATGCTAATAAAATTATTATTTCTTAACGAATTAAATTAAGATAATACATTCTGAATTAAGATGGGTATTTGGCAATAACGAAATTAAGAGGCAGGCTCCGCGGGATTTGCGTCGGCACTTCTCTCCATTACTGCCAACATTAGTCTATATCCTCTGTCTAAATTATGTAAGACTCGATTCATATTTAGTTAAACATTGAAAAACCTACTCACCAAGATTAGGCTACATGTTTTTGATGAGGAAAATCATTAAATCCACTGTAAATGAATTCAGCGCGATCCTGCGCTACTGATTTGAACTTGACCGCTCATTTACCTCACAAAGCCGGAGCGGAAGCCCGAGCCGCGCCCCGAGCCCGTGTAAAATGTTAGAAATGAAGCCCGAACCCGCCCGAGCCCGTCGGGTCCCGACGGGTCCCTTCGGGTTCGGGCAAAGATCTTCAGCTCTAATCTGCAGAGCTGCTGGTTGGGCGACACCTAATACGTTCATTAGATTTTAGTGTTCGTGTCGAGCCTGTCTCCTCTCGTGCCCTTTCCTTGTTAGGGGAAGCACAGAGAACAGGCTCGCAGGTCGGCTTGCAGCCTTAGACTGCTGCTCCAAACTGAGCTCAGTATGGAAGGCCATCAAGGCAAAAACGCGTAATAATTTGTTTTGCCTTCCTCCGCTGCCTTGGCAGCCTGATGTTGCGGAGCATCCGCTGCCAGCCTCTCACTAGCTGCATCCTCGCGAACCTGTGTTTGGCTCGGGCATCCACATTGCGTCCCACCGGGTTCCTTTGTGAGTATTTTTCCGTGGGGTTAATCCTACTAGCCCACGTTTCCCTCAGCAGAGCACTGCTTTGCTTACACAGCCACGGCTGTCATTTATACCTCAACTACGGTTGACTTTCGCCCACCAATAGCCCTTAACGGGGCGGTGGCTTCCGCAGCGTCCCTATACCGCTCAGATAGGGCGCTTCCCAGTCGCTGGCACTACTGTGGGGTTAAAGGAACATCTAGTGCCCGGCCTTCTGCCTTAAAACCTAATTCTCCTTATCCTTAAGTGGAACCGGAGGGCTTTACGCAGACTCTGGAGGAGGTCAGCCCTCAGTGGCGTTTTGGTAGGGATTCCCAATTCGTCGGTCACGAGTCACGACGTGACGTCGTAGTGACCGACTGAAAGGGAACGTCTCGGTTACGTATGTAACCCTCGTTCCCTGAAGGAAGGGAACGGAGACGTCCAGTCGCCACAGGGCTGCTCCCTGCTGTTTATCGGCCGGTCACACTTTCCGGCTTTCTCAGCGAAATGAAGCTAATTTCCATATTTGCACCTGTGGCTTATATACGCACCTGGCGGGGCGGCGCCAGCATTATGCAAATATCTCAATGCCAAGTTCATTGGCGTTTTAGTAGAGTACGAAGCAGATTGGTCTCTCTAAGCGAGTTCCCAATTCGTCGGTCACGACGTGACGTCTCCGTTCCCTTCCTTCAGGGAACAAGGGTTACATACGTAACCGAGACGTTAATAAATGGTCAGTAGATGACACATCACTGGCTTAAAATATAAACCCCATTGATGCAAAAAGGTAAGGTGCTTAAAGGGACCTCGTCGTAAACCTGACTTCTGTCACCAATGTTCATCAAAGAGCAAAATAAAAGAAATCTGTGTTTTGTAGCTTTAATGATAATTCTTATGTATTTCATTTAGAATTTAGCATTAAAGACTGTAAAGTGTTTGAGGACTTAATTTAAATTCTGTATATTTCACACATTTTTTTTTATTGAACATTGTGTTTTGAAAAATACATCACTAGTCAATTGCAACCTCAAGTTAATGTAGACTTTAAGGAACTTGTTTGTCTGAAAGTGGATATATAAAGATTTTGTGTTTTAAGATGCTGCATGGAATGACACTGAGGTTTGGAACAGACTTGGTGAAGAACATTGAAACATCTCTAAATAAAATGGCCCAAAACATCATCAGTAGTGCAAAAGAAGGAAGTAAAAAACATCTCAACGCCAATCTCATTGGAACAGCAGAGGAAACCACAGAAGGTAACTACATCATATGCTTGTTCTTTGCCCAGTGTAAAGTAGCCTTATTTGCATTGTCAATGTAAAGGTTCTAGCACCTATAAATTGTATAAGTGAAATTATGAAAATAATGTTAGTATTAACTTTTTCCTTGCCATTGAAGAGTTAACTTGTTAATTAAGAGACGCTGGCTGAGAAAGAGTTAAAGTTAACCCACAAATGAAAATTGTCGTCACTTTCTTCAGCAGAACACAACAGAAGATATCTTGAAAAAGTATGGTAATCGAACAACAATGGTGCCCATTGACCTGCATTGGTTTTGTGTCCATTAAATTGCTACCAGCGTTGTTCGGTTACAGACATTCTTCAAAATCTTTTTTGTGTTCTGCTGAAGAAAGAAAGCCGTGAACGTTTGAAATAACGAGTGAGTGAATGAGTTTTCCTTTTTGAGTAAATGTCCCTGTAATTGATTTCTGTACCTAATGTACAATAATTTGTATCTCTGTAGGTCTGGTGAGGAATGCTGCACTTATGTTATTGCAAGCATTATTTCAAGAAAATCCCAGCTTCCTTTACTGTGTAAATAGTGTAAGTATAGTCTTCTGTAATTTCATTAGCATTTGAGGCACTTCATTTAAAGTAACATTCAATGCAAATATAAAAATATTACTCTGTTTACCCTTAAATAGCATACAGCTCCACATCAATTATTATGAGTCTTGTTGGTTCTTGAGTGTCGCTTGCCTAGTTGTCATACTTTATTTGTGTTATTATGGGGTAATTTTAAGTCTACTTGATGGCTTCTGTTAACTGGTAAAAAGCACTTAAAAGGTAAAATGTTTGTTTTACAGGAACCCAAAGGTCCCACGCCAACCATAGTGTTCAACACCCTCCTGATCTTCTCAGATCTAGAGTATCAACTTTATAATGGACAATGTGAACATAATATGTGGAAGACATTGACATCACAGTCTGTGGAATGACTGTTTGCATTTTTTTTTCTCCTCAGTGTTCAATACCCTTTTGCCAGTAAGCACACGGTGACCTTAATTTATAAAATATATGCTTAAATTTAAATACCTGTACAAAACAAATGTACAATCAACTTTTGTTTGTCATTCTATTTAATAGATTGTTCATGAATTGTCTTTAAATGCATTGTGATTTCTTTTCATCATTTCAGACACATGTAAAAGTTACTAAAAATTAGTACTGCATATACTGTACAGTATCTTTGTTTATAAAAACAGAAAATGCGTAAGGGAAAACAAATTTTTTGAATGTATAGTCTAATTAAGAGTTCAGCTGTTTAATACAGAGATGCAATTTTAATATATATATATATATATATGTAATGGAAATAATTAAACAACTAAATGGTTGAATGTAATGAGACATTTTAAATAATAAACTAAAGTTTTGCTGTCTAATACAGAATAAAGAGATGTGATTTTAAGTAATTTTTATAGATTTATATTTCTGTATAATACAATTAATAAATAGTAAACTTTTATAATGTTCTGGATTGGTTATAATTTCTTATCAATAATAAATTACTCATAATAATAAAGAACCTTTAATGGTTCTAAATAGAACCATCTAACTTTGATTCAAAGAACCATTTGGGGTTCTTTTTAATGAACCCATTAAAGTGGTTCTATATTGAACCATTTGGGGGTTCCATATATGAAGCGGGTGATAGAACCATTTCTGGTTCGATATAGAACCATTTTTTTTTTAAGAGTGTACCACAACCCGTCTACTGGACCCATAGCAGCTTGCTTCCTGGACGCCATTTTAAAAAGCTTTTCACCTTCCTCTGTTAAAGTTCTAACATAATCATCCCAATGTAAAATCCTAAATATCAAACATGTTTGACATGATTGGGCGGCCCCAGGTTGCTTCTGAGCAGTTTGCAAGGTTTAAAAGATTTGATCTGTAAATGTCACACATAGATGATAATCTGATCTGAATTTCAGAAACGATCAAGGACTCGATTTTCGCTCAGATTCTCGTGAGGAGCTAAAATCTGTGATCCCAGATTAAGTAATTAAACTCCTGGGATGTATAATGGTTTATAGAGTATGTAACTATTTCACAAAGGCCATTTTATAGTTGCATCCTGTGGTCACCAACGTTTGCTCTTATCAGTTTAAGTGTACACTTGATTAATAATATAAATTATATTATATAATTATAAATATAAACATTATAGCAAAAACACTTACATTTCACCTTAAAGTCACTACTTTTATTGTAGTCATAAAGTTTGTTTTTCTGTCAAAAGAATAACTTAATTTAGTTACAAATCAATGCGGAAATGGTAACGCAACAACACATGTATGACGTGTCTTGTGGTAAAACTGCCGACCAATCAAAATGCAGTGGGAAGAGATCTCTGGATTTGGATCCAGCTCCGCCCCTGGATCTGAATCCAACCCGCCCGCTGGATCTGGATCCAACCCCGCCCCCTGAATGTGTTCTGCAGTGAGGCGCTACTGCAATAGTATCATTAGCCGCATAAGTGCTACAATGTGCTAACAAACACATTTAGAAAAGCTTTTGGGTATCGTTAACCAGTCAGTCAGTGGCTGTGGGTGAAGCTTTATTAGTGTTATATTAAGAAGAAACATTTAAAAAAGGACATTAAAAAAAGGTGTGGGTGGATTTTTTCATGGAATAATGGTTGTGGTCACTCACTGCCAACACGCATGTGTGTCCTTGTAAAAGTGGATTTTGCATAATATGGGACCTTTAAACAAAAATACTAGAAAGGTCATATTTAATATGAATAACGCACTGCCAGTAAGAAGATGAATGGTTAATGCCGCTCTAAGCAAATTGACGGGTTTTAGGCCATAAACATTTTTTGTTTTATACAGCAAACATCTCCTCGCTATCTGCTAGCTGCCTGTCCCCTGAACATACTGTAAAAAAATGCGATCTCTGTAGACACCCCAGGCTCCACAAACAGCAACAAAAACAAAGTGGCGCAGCCTAAAACCACGTAATATAACAAATGTGTTCCAGCCAATAGATCACAAGAAGGATTTGAGGGTAGGGTTTGGGGGTAAGTGTGCTTGAGGAAGCACGGAAGGGAGAGGGAGGGGCAAGGGGGAGAGTGAGAGGAGAGGGAGGGTGAGGAGTTTTGTTTGACAACACTTCGAACGTCAACAGGAAATGACGTCACACAGATTCGCTTAGAGCACCTTTAAGAAGTAAAGTTGTTTTAGTCATTATCAACTGCAACATTTTCCAGTTATGAAAGGATTGAAGGAAGTGAAACCTCTTGACGCAAGAACCAATAAAATTTGCAAGTTACTGACATACCACTAAAAATTTCTTTAAACACCCCCCCCCCAAAAAAAAAACTGGCTATAGGTTTTATCTCCATAAATCTTTACAATCCGATCTTAAATGGATGCCCAATTATTTATTTTTCCACTGCAAACCAAGTGTTAACTGTTCCACCTCTGTTAATTGCCTAATGTTGCTTTGAATAGTCACATATAATTGTCTAATACTGTCAGATACTAGAGACAATTAACCTAAAGTGGCTCACCTCTTAGGTTACTGTGAAAGATTGCTGCGTCTAAACTTTGATTGGTTTAGAGTTCCTATGGTGAACACTGGAGAACGTTTCTCACCTTTGAAAGAGCTTTGGTTTTAGCACTGCTCCATCATCTGTATGCTGTATGCTACAGTTTGCTTGACTTGCACTAATGCATCACATGTGATGCTAATGGAGAGTGTGAAAGTGCACACTCATGCAGGAGAAACTTTGAGACTAAGTGCCACATATGGGTGAAAGTTTCTGTCTCAGGAGACCTTAGACCACGTCAGATTATGGACTAATAGAGTTACCCTGGTCTAAACACGTTGCAGTAATAATGTGAGAGTTTGTTTAGGGTTTAATCTGCATGGACCTTAAACTTACACACTTTGAATAGAGAAACCACAGACAGGTATTTACAGAGGGAATGGTATTACCATAAAGATTTCTGTAGAAGAGCTTTTTGCTGTCGAACATTATAATTAAACAACGATTTAGTAACTCTGTGTTAACCACCCTGAGCACTATTTTAAGTGTATGGCTATTTAAAGCAACACTATGTAGTTTTTTTACCTTTAAATAATGTCTCTAAAATTATTTTAGTGATAGAACAACTTTTAACTGGACAAATTGTACTGTTGCTGCAACCTGAGCAGCCTCCAAGCTGCTACAAGCACACTCTGAAAGTGGCGGTGGAGGGTAGGAAACATGGCCCCGCCCCTCCCCCTGCCTGCAGAAGAGTGTCTGATACCAGGCACTGTTGCGCTTTTTAACCACATGGGGGAGCTGTAAGTCATTTTTACATGGAAACTACATAGTGTTGCTTTAATGGATATCCTTTGGTATGTTGCATCATCAGTGGATAATTTCCTTCTAAGGCATCACATGCTTTGAACAGCCAGAGTTATATCAGCGCACACAAAGCCCAGCATGAGGATGTGGCGTGGGCGAGTGGGGTGTGAAACAGAGAGGAGGAGGTGACCTTAATACCGTCTCTCAGAAACACACACACACACACACACACACACACACACACACACACACACACACACACACACACACACACACACACACACACACACTTCTACCTGAGATTATCTGTGCCTTTGAGCGCCAGTACATTGATACACCAAGACCATTTGTGACCTCGGAACAGGCAGTGGACTTTCAAAGCAACGCTCTCTCTGTACCACTGATTCATTGCTTTCATCCACCCTTAAGATGCTGACATAAAGAACAAGGTGGGAGTCGCAGCCTTTAAATGGACCCATGGGGACAGCAGATTTGAGTTAAACAGCCCTGGTTTTGTTTCTGTACTCTCTACAAAACATAATTTGAGCATTCACCACTCTTTTCACTTTTACTTTCAAGATGTTTTTACTTTTGAATAAATAATAAAATCATTTTGTTAAAGGCAATTTTATTAATTTATCTCAAGGTTGTAATCTGTCTTATTGAAGAAACAGAAAGTTTTTACATAATTTTTTTAAAGAGCTCCTATGGAACGATTCACGTTTTTTTAAATTTCCTTTGGTGTGTAAGTGTGTATTAGAACATGTTAACGATATGCAAAAGGTACAAACCCCAAAGTAAAAGATGATGCAAGTTAACGTCTCCAACGTAAATCTTTTTTTTACTCCCTAGGAATGGTGATGTAGAGAAGACCGACATTATCATAATTCCTCCCACTTCAGACTCACTGCCTGTATATTAACTCCTGTTAGCAACCTAATCTTTCAAACATGGTAAGGAGCGTCACATTTCTGGCTGACGTCAGAGGTATTCAGACCACACAAGATTTTGAGAGACTGTGATGCTGATGACGCCACACGACAATTAGCATATTTGTGACGTCATCATGTCATGTTTGCGATTGGTCCAGTCTTGGCACTTTTGACTGTCACTGTTATATTGTATTTTAACACACTGGAATGCTATTATTATATTTTATCTGTTCAGATCTGTTATCTGTTGTCAGACATAAAAAAGAATATAAGCTTGTGTTTAATCCAACCAGATGTTCCTTTAACTGCTGATAAACTCCTAATTTATAAACGTGACATCATCTAAAAAATCACCATACATTTACTTTAAAGAGCAGATATATGAGATGATTTTGGCTACATTATGTGTTTGTCTCGTGCAGTGTAGCATTTACGGCTGTTGCTCTTCTCATCAATGTATTGTTCTGTTATAAGCTCTTCTTTATTTTAAATGCAAGTGATATTTTTATTGTAGATCACATATAGCGCAGACAATTCGGTGCAAAATCAAAAATATGAAAGCTGTTACTGTTGTAACTTTAAAACGAATGCCAATATTGTACCATTAAGAGGAAGAGAGCTCACACAGAAGCACACACAGAACCAGTGTGTGTGTGGGGGGGGGGAAACACTGCTAACCAATTTGATAAGTCATGATAAACTCGATCAGCCATCTTCTCTGTCAGTAACATCTTGACTGTTGACGTTTACATTGAAAGTACATGGAGAAACGCACATTGAAAACAACGCCACCTTGTCATGTGAGATAGATGCGTGTGGTGCTGCATGCAACATAAGAGAGATAGAAAGAGGGAGAGAGAGAATGGTGCCGCTGAGTGCTTGCAACAAGAAATTTAAATAGTAAAATAAAAATGTAAATGGTAATCATGAAAAATCTATTTGTGGTGGGCAGTGTTGATTCTGTGGCACACCGCCACAAATAAATGAATGTATTGGAAACACTGAATAGTCAAAATAAATTGTCAAAAAAGAAACAATAGTCAATCACATCATTAGCATTATCAACTTTCACCTTCTGATCTAAGCACAGCAACAGATATTTATTTTAAGTTATAATTAGTCTGCTCTCCTCTCAGTCAACATGTGAGTTCACGCAATGATTACAGTGACATCACACCATTCTCATACCCTGATAATCACTGTGTGAGCTATATGTGAGCTCATTGTGATTTCAAAATGTTGAGCAGGTTAAAAAGAAGCAATACAACACAAGCAGGGCATTCTACTTCCTATATCTCACCTATAAAGGTGGATACTGGAGGATCACAATGAAGTCACACCATTTTCATACTGTGATAATCACAGTGTGAGCTATATTTGTGCTCATTGTGAATTCAGAATGTTGAGTTCATGGTACAGTATGAGTGCACAATGAGTCACATAGTGACCATGATACAGTACACTCACAGTGAGCTCATACTATGGTCACGATGTGAGGTCCCGGTAGACTCACTGTGTGCTTATTCCATAGTTATAATGTAAGTGCACGGCACACTCATTCTGTCATAGTAGGACAGCACACATGTCTGGAAATTATAGGAATGATCTTAGGCAGGATTTTATACAGCCCTATACATGGTGGATAATGTACAGTTAGGAAAAGAAGCATTTGAACACCCTGCTATTTTGCAAGTTCTTCCACTTAGAAATCATGGAGGGGTCTGAAATTGTCATCGTATGTGCATGTCCACTGTGAGAGACATAATCTAAAAAAATCCAGAAATCACAATGTATGATTTTTTTAACTAATTATTTGTATGATACATCTGCAAATAAATATTTGAACACCTGTCTATCAGCTAGAATTCTGACCCTCAAAGACCTGTTAGTCTGCCTTTAAAATGTCCACCTCCACTCCATTTATTATCCTAAATTAGATGCACCTGTTAGCTGCATAAAGACACCTGTCCACCCCATAAAATCAGTATGAATCCAACTACTACCATGACCAAGACCAAAGAGCTGTCCAAAGACACAAAAAAGAGACAAAATTGTACACCTCCACAAGGCTGGAAAGGGCTACAGGGAAATTGCCAAGCAGCTTGGTGAAAAAAAGGTCCACTTTTGGAGCAATCATTAGAAAATGGAAGAAGCTAAACATGAATGTCAATCTCCCTCGGTCTGGGGCTCCATGCAAGATCTCCCCTCGTGGGGTCTCAATGATCCTAGGAAAGGTGAGAAATCAGCCCAGAACTACACGGGAGGAGCTGGTCAATGACCTGAAAAGAGCTGGGACCACCGTTTCCAAGGTTACTGTTGGTAATACACTAAGACGTCATGGTTTGAAATTATGCATGACATGGAAGGTTCCCCTGCTTAAACCAGCACATGTCCAGGCCCGTCTTAAGTTTGCCAATGACCATTTGGATGATCCAGAGAAGTCATGGGAGAAAGTCATGTGGTCAGATGAGACCAAAATAGAACTTTTTGGTTATGGCATCAAGAAGCCTAAATAAAGGTTTTAGAAATCTCACACAGATTGGAGGTAAAAGTGACCCTCAGGGAGGTGCAGCCCACACCTGGAGCCAGAGAGGACAAACGGCCAGTGTTGCGTTACACTTGAGAGTGAAGCACAGGAGAGACTGACAGCCGCTGTGGCCATAAAAGGATAAGCCCCCCCCAAAAAAAAATTATTGAGAAAGATTCCGGATGGATTGAAAAAATGAAACTCATTATATTTTATTTTTTATCTAACATTCAGGCTATGTTATTTTAATGTAGTCAACAATCAATTAAATTTAATGTCTCTATAAAGTCAGATATAAATTTGTTCTGAGTGTGTTTTGAAAAATATGTTATTAACCACCCAACCAAATTTGAATGATGGAAAAACACCAAGTAAATAAAATAAGTTATCAAAATCTTGGAAAAATAAGCAGCATTCTTCGCTCTCAATTGGTGGGAGCGTGTCTGCTGTTGGCGCTGAAACCACACAAACTGGCGGGGAAGCTGCCCGTCTCTCTCAACTTGCAAATACTGCTAAAACCTGAATGGATGCCTCAAGCGCGTCATCGAGCCATCGCTTTTGGCTTGCCTAAAAAAAATCGAACTTAGAAATGGTGAAAACAATTTAACAATCTAACTCTGCAATTCAGTACTACATAGTTTACAGTCTTTGTGGTGTGTTTCAGCAATACATTTCTAAATAATTATAATGTGTTTAAAAACTACTTTACAGGGACTTCAATTATCTTTATTTAAAAACCATAGCACTTATTCTGGTATAAAAAACTTTGTGGGCCAGTCTGTGCCCCCAAGCATAAATGTCAAGCTACGCCTATGATCATGTAATATTTACATTGTTCAGTCTATACAGTAGCTTTTTTCCAAACTAAGGTGGCTACCTTAATAGATAGTGTCATGTTTTCTTCACCACACATAACCACCTACAGACTTCAAACCACCCAGAACAGGCTGTTCAACAACCACACCTTAAGGCAGTGAGCTTCGTATGTCATTTTCTTCAGAAAGATGTCACAAGAACTTATCTGTGCCACATCTGGGGTTTCCATATTGTAGTAAAACATTATTCATTGTAGGAATGATTTATCCTGGGTCTTTTGGTGGGCTGATAATTCCCTCTGTGATCAGTGTGCTCCACACATTTACATGGCACCTCTGATAAATCTGTTTAATTGATTGATGTGAACTATAGTCAACAAACACATCTGTAAAGAAAAGATTTAATCATTCAGATGTAGGCCCGACACCAAACAGTCTTTGAAAAGTTGAAATGCTGATAGAAGGTGACATGTTGTCTGGTTAAAAGAAACCAGTGCAGATTCAAAGTGACTTTGATTCAATTAAAGATAATACCCATCCATGCTTATGAATTATCTTTCATAATGGCATCATGAAGGTTCACAGGATTATGGGAATGCCAGAGAAAACACAATAATGGACAGAGCTTCTGCTTCAGTAGCATCTTTCTCATTTTTAATAACGCAAGCTAAGTTAGACAAACACAATCTGCAGTATGAGACTGGATTTCATCTGAATTTAATGTGAGGAATATGTGCAGGTTAAGCTTCCATAAAATTAGCATTTTATTCTTGGCTGAAGCTGTATTTGCTGATCATTTACCTGGGTCAGTTTAAAGCGCTTTTACAGACCGTTTCATTCTGACTGATTTAAATGAAAGCTTCAGCCAAAAATGAACATTCTCTGACAATCATTTTCTCACCCTCAGCTAAACAAACACATTTCTTTATGTCCATGTAATTGAAGGCAATAAAACCTGAAATGTTGATAGACAAAAACCACACATTGTCATCCACACAACTCTAGTTGGTTAAAAAATGTGTTTAAGAAAATCTTGTTGAATGTGCATAAAGATCAGCACCACGGACATAACAACTAGCTGCCAGTAACTTACTGTAGATTTTGCATTTATGTTATTTACTGGCAACAGTTTGTTCAAAGTTAAATGAACATGAAACATTTTCAGTCTTTATCTCAGTCTAACTCTCCTATCAACAATACCTGCAGCCATTTTAAGCGCAAAGTAATTTAAGACATGCTGTTTTTTGGCGTTAAATAATGGCGCAAATATCAGTCATAATACACACTCGAACATTAGTAAATCACATTGCGTGAATCATTTAAATAATCTACTCCCAACAATTTTGCTTCTGAAAGGGAAACATATGCGATAAGTTCAGTCGCTTAAATAACTAGACCACACATTTTCAGCGCTAATTATCCACTGTACGTGTTTAGTAAATCCCGAGTAAGTCATTATTTAACGCAAGCTGTTAGTTAATCTGGCCCTAAAATGTATATTATGAATTGTATAAACTGACTATAAGGGAATAAAAAAATACAAAAATTTACTTTAAAAATGTAAATTAATTTTAATCTACCCCAGTGCAAGCTAAAGGCAAATGTGTAAAAAATATAGTAGTGGAAAAAAATGATTCCGCAAATAGCCTCCCTCATAACTGATGGAGGGAACGAGACATTGTAGTGATGCAGTGACACTGGGGGTTTAATCCCGAGATAAATCAAATCTACCTGTAATCACCTTAAATCTAAAATAAATCAAATCTTTAATAAAAGGTCAATGAGAATTGGTGAGTGGAACTTGCATCCCAGTCTCTCCCCAAGATATCCAGGAAGATAGGAGGTGTGACAAGATCTCGTGCGACTATTAAATATGTATCACAAAATTAATTATGTCACGAGAAATGCTGGCCGTTTCTCAAACAAAAGGCTGCATCCTTTGGAGGTTGCATATGTAGAAAGCATACAACTTATTACAAAATATTACCAATTATAAAGTAGATTTATTGTAATATGATCATTAAATGCCGTTATATGATTACGTTTGGATATTATGTTCTCATTATACACGCACAGTGGCATTGTTGGGCTGGATTTAAATACATGTTTATTTGTATTTACGTTTATATTAAAAACTTTTTGGCACAGTATAGCGTGGTCTTAATGCAACAGGTCCTATGGCATGCTGTACAGTTTGAACCACACATGTAGCCTTTCTACAACCCTGTCTGTCGTCTTAATCATCTTAATATATGTGGAGATAAATAAACCTTTGCACTAAATCTGGCTGCTTTGATCCATTTCTGTGTTCTGGCTGACACACCAAGAGACAGGCTATAGAGATTTGAAACATCTTTAAACCACTCTCATCCAATAATATCTAAAGTATATTGCTATGTGTAAAATACAATATTGATGTCTATTAGTTAACACACATCATATGCAAGAAGGTAATGCAGTGTTTTTAAACCCATTTTCTGTTCTTTGTATGCTGTCAGAACATGAATATTGGCTCAATAAAGGACTAATAATGGAAACTCACAATCCAGAGATTTTTGGCAGACATATTTAGTTTCATTTTGTGCAGCTTGCTGGATAGCATACTTTGGAGCTTAAAGCATCAGTTAATAATTTATGTAAATTTTGCATATACAGTGATTTTAATTTGTGTCATTTAACTCGGATATGCACTATACCTAGCACAGATAATAAACAAAGAAGTATCTGTATTGTTGAATTTTGTTATCAATATTGGGAAAACCCCTACAGCAGGGCTATTCAATTGGCGGCCCGCGGGCCAGTTCCGGCCCGGAAGCAACCTCAAAGTGGCCCAGCCCGTGGTTTTGCCAAAAACGCACATTCACTCCTTAAGTCTTTATGAAGTTGCATACACCCGCTACAGTGGGGGGCGCTATGCACCTAAACAAGTTGGTCGCGATCCGCCAATAAACCCAGAAAGAGAGAGAGACCAGAGCGGTAGACTGATCGCTATCAATATGTCTTATTCAACACTAAAACGTAAAATTGACAATGAAAACCGTCAGTTTAACCCTACCTGGACTGAGAAATACTTGTTTATTTTACCGCCACATCCAAACGCCAAACCGATGTGTTTAATTTGTAACGAGTGCGTTGCAGTAGTTAAAGATTACAATGTGCGGAGGCACCACGTTGAGAAACACCAGACTTTCCGAACTAAGTTTCCCGAGGGATCTCAAGAGAGGGCTGCAAAGGTGCAGAGTTTGATTGCATCTTACAACCGGAGCAGTACTACCATAGTGCGTTCATCCACAGCCCAAGAGAGAGCTACCGCAGCATCACTTCGTGTGTCCTGGATATTGGCAAAAAAGAAAAGGCCATTCACAGACTCTGAAACCGTGAAGGACTGTATGTTGGCCGTTGTGGATGAGGTGATACATGACGATAAAATTAAAACTAGCGTGGCATCTGCTATAAAAAACATACCCCTGTCAGATACTTCCAACATTCGTAGGGTTGACATTCTTGCTACAGAGGTGTATGAAACGTTGTTGGGAGACCTGATGAAAGCTGAGACTATGTCTATAGCAGTAGATGAGTCCACAGACAAAACTGATACTGCTCAGTTGTGCATATATGTCCGTTTTTTTGACAGCAAATGTTTCCGAGAGGAGCTGCTCGCCCTACTGCCGTTAGACGGACACACAACTGGCGATATAGTCTTTGGGAAAATTTCCGCTTTTTTTAAAGACAATGGTCTGGATATGAAGCGTGTGTGCATGCTTGTGACAGATGGGGCTCCATCCATGACAGGGAAAGTGAATGGTTTGGCAGCACGTTGGTCTACTGTTGCACCTCAGTTAATCTCCTTACACTGCATTGTGCATCAGGCGGTGTTATGCGCAAAACTAAGCGGAGCGCTCAAAACGACCATGGACAGCGTGATGGCTATAATTAATTTTATTCGCTCAACATCAAGCCTCCAACACCGTTTATTCCGCATGCTGCTTTCAGAAATGTCTGCTGAGCACCACGACCTGCTTTTGCACAATGACGTAAGGTGGCTCTCCAAAGGCAAAGCACTGGAGCGTTTCTGTGGTCTCAGAGAGGAGATCATAACTTTCTTCCGCAGCAGCAAGCAAAAAAAGGCAGAAACGCACTTGAGTCGCATGCTGGACGACAACTTCATGGCCGATGCATGCTTTCTGAGTGACGTATTCAAACACCTGAATGATCTCAATTTGGGACTACAAGGCAGAGACAAAACTGTTATCGACCTTGTGGAACAGATGCGCGCATTCCAAGTCAAACTGGACATTTTTGCAACTGATTTGAGCACAGGCCGAATGCTGCATTTTCCGACACTCAGCAAATGCATCTCATCCCCCGCACAAATCACAGATGTGATGACAGATTTCATTGCGATGTTGAAAAAGAACTTTGCTAGTCGATTGGATGGACTGGTTTTGCCCACAGAGGTGGCAGTTTTTGTCAGAAACCCGTTCAATGTTGCAATAGAAGGGGACTTATCCGCCAAAGCAAAGCAACTTGTCCCTTCCATTGACGAGGGGAAATTCACACTCGAACTTGTTGACATGCAGTCATCTGTAACTATGGCACAGGAGCTTCGCACTAACGGGCCTGCAAAGTTTTGGACTGATGTCAACGTACATCAGTTCCCAAATATGAAGAAGGTAGCGATCGTCATGCTCAGTATGTTTGGATCAACATACACATGTGAGTCAAGTTTTTCACACATGAACTCCATAAAAAGCAACTCTCGTTGCTCCCTGACTGACCGTACTCTCCACCAATGCCTTCGAATTGCATTGACCACTTACGAGCCTAAAGTCACTGCTCTCGTTCAAAACAAAAAATGTCACTTCTCTCACTAAGTCAGCGGTAACTGTAGCCTTCATCAATTAAATTAAAGAGTTAAAATATGTTCTAACAGTGTCCAGTAGTACACCTTGTATTCATGTGTAAGTTAAAGCTGTGAATATGTGCACTTTTCATTTGATGCACTTTGAGATGTTCCTGGGTCAAATGTGAGCAATATGTTTATTTAGTTTTAAAATGATTTTAATGCTAATACGTTGCACTATTTTGTTTTATGCACTTTGAGATGTCCCTGGGTCAAATGTGAGCAATATGTTTATTTAGTTTCAAAATTATTTTAATGCTAATACTTTGCACTATTTTGTTTTATGCACTTTGTGATCAGATAGGTCAAATATATTGTCTAGGTAGGCCTAGGCAAGATGTACCAAATCTTATGTCAGTTTTTTCTTTTGTAGCCTAAGTGGAAAAGAAGGGGCTACCTCAGATTCTGTTCAGTTAGCTTTTTTATTGTTTTTTAAGCACCTTTTGCTGTGCAAACTGACAAAGTTAAAGGAAAAACAATGAATAAACCTTAAATGTAAAAAAAAGTGTTTGTGTTGGTTTTAAAATTGCCGCTGTAATGACTGGCCCAGCTAACCTTCTTGGTTTTAAAATCTGGCCCAACTGAATTTGTAATTGAATAGCCCTGCCCTACAGTATTGTTCGACACAAAGCTTCCTTTTGAAACATGTAATAACTACTGTACATTTATTCAAAATAAAAGCCTGATGCACCACACTAAAATCGGTCAAGATCAAGATCGTTCAGATGTATAACTTGGCTGAAGTCTACCTATTTGTCCTAGAAAGCAGACAGCCATCTATAAAGGTGTACATAATATCGTAATATTTTAGTTTTTTACTGTATACCTTTGCACAGGACATAACTATTGTCACTTTATCATTATAGGGTACTGAGCATAGAATGTGTAAAGCCAATGTATGTAATACATTTTAGCAAAGACTCACTGCACTGCCTAAACCTAAACCAGCTAAAAGGATTTGTGCTAACGGACATAATCATTACTTGGACGACACATTATCTTAAAGAACTGACAGAGAGTGCTCACAACATAAGTGTACTTCTATCAACCATTAACAATACAATTTGGTTTAATATGTGCCAGCTGGTGGTTATCCAACCTCTCCCGCACGATTATGCAGATGGGAGTCGCACTGGAGTGCGTCAACTTCCTTTTCAACTGATTGGCTAGAGGAGATGTCAATCTTAAACTACCGGACCAATGGTGACACTTTATTCCGCCCTGATTTGCATGAAAGTCTAACGGCAACTTTTGGAAAAGCAAGCACATTTTGACGTGTTTCTCCTCATCAAAGCACAATCTTAAAATACTCCATCATTAATAATCATACACTGAAAGCCCTAATGCTGTTCGTACTCAAAAAGTCAAGCAATCATGACTTAAATCATTCCGCCACCTACTGGTCATTTTAGTATTAGTGATTGGGACTTCTTTAAACACGTGAGTAATACGCTCATCTCTCAATGAAAAGGCTGCTAACAGGTGGTCACACACACATGGGCACACGTGCTGTTTTTAAATACTTTAGGTGTGTCTCAAGCTCTTAAATCGTTCTTTGAATCCCAATCGGAAGATCCCTATGCCCGTCGAAGATCAGCGCTTTTAAATGTAAACAGTAATGTCATATCATGTGGACAATTAACATACATTTGGAATAAAGCAATGAAAACAATAATTTTCTCTAGATCAATCTCTGGAGGTTCAAATCAGCCGAAAGTGTAACCTGTCATTCTGGCCTTCAAATCCGTGGCGGAAGAAAGTATAATCACAGCCGTGATGATATAAAGCTATATCACAATCCTACTGGAGCGATATTGCTTAAATCTGCACGACCCTGTCTTTGCGATTCTTGGACGATCCTGGTGGACCTAACAGTTGTCAGCAAAGTCAATAATCAGATACCCCATGCTTAGGAAGAAGGGAGCAGTGAACACCAGGAACCGTATTAATAAGAACACACCTTATGTGTCGCCACATTTAGGGGTTATAAAGGATAGAGAGATGACATACACCGATCAGTCTGCACAATGCTGCATTAAGTCTGCACACACCTTTTGGATATGTGCCTTAAATTCATTAAAATGTCACTAACCAACTAGCAATTGAAATAGTTTCATTTACTTGTCAAAGCCTTTTGGTCCTTAGTGAGCATTTACTTTAGGCCCCGTGATGTAGTTTGTAGTATTTCTTTTATTGTGGCAATTTACTGTGTCTCAGTTTATTGTAACTAATCTGAAGTGAAATAATTACTCTGAACAGTGTATTGCTGTTCATAAAAATGTATAATTTTTTTTGGCGGCACAGGAACACAGAGGAATGCAGAAAGTGGCTGCCTGACCTTTAAGCCACATCTTAGACGCGACACTCGCCTTTGGCGGGGTCACCGTTGATAGAAAGCATTTTACATTGTGATTTTCACTATATGGCCTGCATGAATCTCTCGGACAGGGGAAAACATATTTGGACGGCAGCCCAAGAAAGCAGCGCTTCATCATTTTAATTGCACATTTCTAACCACTTTCCTTCTGCAACTGGAATGAGACTCTGGAGGAAATGTGATAAATGGAAGACCCTGGCAGCTGTTATTAGGTCTGTTTCTCTTTATAAATAATTATTTTATGAAATGATATGCAAACGACGAGAGGGTTGTGATTAAATATAATGCTTGTTCTGCATGACTGAGAAAAGCTATACAGAGGACCGTTACATTGAACACTGAAGCCCAATTAAATTGTCTTTCTTGGGCCAATGACAAAACAGTTTGACACCTACTTAAAATAATTAACGGCAACCAGAGGCAAAATATTAAGCAGGGCATGACCTCTGTTTTTGTACTAGGTGAAAAAAGCTTGCAATGTATTACTGTGATACAGTAATTCAGCTAAAATATCATTTTGGATACAAAGGCAAGGACACCCACAACTCGCAGTGTGACTCTGGAAAAGCGTGTGATGTATCTGAAGCTCCATGTTCATCATCTTCTGCTAAATGTTAAAAATATGCTCTTATGTAAGTGCTGCTATCTATCTGTCTTTCTAGCTTTGCAATAATTCCATAACAAAACACATTTAACATCTAAACAGACACAATGCAGAAGATATGTCGGCGTACATAGGTAGGATAAGAATAATCCTCTAATCTACATCAGACAAACTGAAAAATAACCATTTCATTCCACTCAAGAAATCACCTCAGTGGGGTCGGGTGAACCCAAAGGCATTCAGCCCAACCACTGATTCATCTATTTTTTTAAAGATGTAGTTTTGCACATCTGTAAGACTCTGTGTGCTCAATTTATTTGCCAGCTCCTGGGGCCTATTGTTTCATTTCAGAGGTTGTAAATCTTGACTTCACCATGGGTCAGTTTCAATTAATGTACTTGGCAAGGCTAACCTTGATTTTCAAAAAAGTCAAGCTAAAGCACAAGTTCCAGGTCTTTTCCATCATGCTGTAATGTGTATTTAATTCAACAATCACCTCAGGATGATACACTTCAGGATCGTGACAATGACATTCTTTGTAGGTTTTGTGTTTTTCTCATAGTGAATGTTTTGAAGCACTTAAAAGAGCAGTAAAGGCCTGACCACAGCTTCAGTTTAATAAAAGCTTTTATACCCTTCACAAACATGCAGATGTCACAGATCCACTTTTACAGTTTCAGGTCCCTGGTGGTTTGTGCGTTCTTACTGAAGCACTTTTACTGCTCTATGGAATTAACTGTTTGTTATATCTATGACGAAAATAAGAGTTCATTTACATGTATAGTATAGGGTCAATGTACAGAGAAATCATAAACAAACAATATCATATTGTATCTTTTACGTAAATAAAGTGCCAACAATGGCAATACAGAGCTTGTAAAATGCATCCTTAAATCCAAATAACACTTCAATAAATAAAACACAACACAATTTTTTACTTAAATTTTAAACTGGTGGTCTTCTTACAGTTTTTCCGCTTACAAACTCCACCATGTAAATAGGGAATCCACCTTGCCGTGAGCGAAACTGGCTTTTAAAGGGATTGGGAGATGAGACTCTTAATAGGTGATTTCAAGTTCATGTGGGTCTGTGCAGACCGATCAGCAAGGTTTGCCACTTGCAGTCGAGGGAGGAGTTGAAGACAGAGCAGTCAAGTCAGAGACCTGATGACGTGTGCGCCGGGTTTCCTGTTTTTATCGCAAATTAAGTAAATTAGATGGTATATTTGTTAAAAACAAACCTTTTAATAAAAAATTAATTAGAAACACTTTATATCAAATATTTTAATTGCTGCTTATACTGTATGGCCAAAAATAACAAATAAACATCAACTTACGTTATTAAAGTACCAACAGAGTTTATTCTTTCGCTTATTTTCATTTTTATTTTTTATATGGCACAATATAACATATTCAGGCATACTAACAAGTTTTAACTGTTATAAAAACATGAATTTATAATGTTAATTAGTGGAACTGAAGTTTGAATTAAACATGAAACGCACGTGATCATTGTCATCAGTGAGGTGACCAATCACGAAGAGCTGTTTTGTCATCAGAACTCTGTGCAGACACTCTGGAGAGGCTGCGCCAGCTGAGTAACCGGCTCTCGAAACGCTCTCGCGGTACTTTAAAACCATATGACACAGTCACGTGCCTTCAGCACCAGCTCAAGTCAGACAACAATACTAACTGCATGCACTGCATGAAGTCGAACACACCTATTGGTTTATGCACGTTATGGCCAAAACACATCCGTTACTCATAACGAGAATAGGAACAACCCTTTTAGACGGTGTGCCAGGTGCATAGCCCATTTTTCCCATCATTAAACTAAGCCTAGAAGCATTAAACTAAGCATAAAAGCTTAGATTGTTAAAATATGGCCCAGAGTCTGTGAGTTACCCGCCAAAGCACATTATATTAATTAGGGCTGGACCAATACCACTTTTTTATGTCTGATACCAATGTCGATACCACAACTCTAGACTCAATAAAACATTGTGCAATACTGCTGCTTCGCTTTTATTTAAATGTTTCAAACAGACTAGTAGCAAAATTTTAGTAAGTCAGCACAAAATTCAAAATAAAATTTAAAGTGCAAATCCATGTTGCTCAGCAAGTCGCGCTTCACCCCAAGTTGCCATGACAAGGTCTGTGTTGGTATTGGATTGGATTGTACTCCCCAACTTCTACAATATTCATTGTGGAATAAATTTTCGCCATTTTCACCAATATTGGACTATATCGATACCGGATATTGTATTGGCCCACCCTTACTATTAATAGCCTCAATTGTAATATTTATTACCAACTTATTTTTTATATTAGCTTGTCTTCTTTTATGTATGTTAACATGTTAAACAATTATAAAACATATGAAGTAAAATAAAATAAAATCAATAAGCCGCACATGCGTAGCAGCTAAAACATTTTGAAAACAATTTAGCGCAATTTGAGCTCAAGAAACAAAAGTTATGGTACAGTTGATTTCAGGGTTATCTGTTGATCAGAAATATGCTGTTTTAATGCAGTTTAGAGATATTTGTCTTTCCTCATTCAGGAAATGTGACTTTAGTCTTACATGACTGAAATAACTGCCCGGAGACTTTGTAAACATGGCTGCCTAGTGGTGTGACTTCCCTAAAGGAACATATTTGACGCTTCTTTGGCTTAAGTCTTACTTTAGGAAGCACAAAACTGAAAAGCAACATTTTCAACTAAAATAAATAACTGCAAAATATGCTGCAGTTCAAATGCCTCTGATGCATATTTGCCAATTATGAACAAGATCTGTGTTTAATGTCTCATGAGTCTTATGAATCAACCCAAGATTCAGAAAAAAACTACCTTTTCATGCCACATTTTTATAATTTGACATAGTTAAAAAGATGCTTCCAAAATGTGTCCCTGCTGAAAAAAACAATATAATATCACAAAAATTCTAATGGGTTCCATTAAAATACCATTAGGAGCCATGCGTTTTAACAATTTAAAACCATTACAAAATTCCTTTTTGTAGTGTTTCTTGGGCATTACTCCAGTGAAATTTAATGGTCCCAGCAATAGAACCCAACACATAACAACATAGACCCACAGAGACCATTATAGTTTCCATTACAACCAATAAAATTCCCATTAAAACCATTAAATACAATAGAATTTCTGTGACGGTTTCTGTTGCCAGCAGCCATATTACTGGTTTCACACTGAAACTGAGTAGGGTTAAGCCTGGTCAGTCCTTGGATGGGAGACCTTCTGGGAAAACTAGGTTGCTGCTGGAAGAGGTGTTAGTGAGACCAAAGGGTGCTCACCCTGTTGTCTGTGTGGCTCCTAACACCCCAATGGGAACAATAGCAGTGTTGTAATGTAACGAAGTAAAAATACTTCGTTACTGTACTTAAGTAGAAATTTCACGTATCTGTACTTTACTTCGCTATTTAAATTTATGTCAACTTTCACTTTTATTCCACTACATTTTCTAGATAAAATGTATACTTTTACTCCGATATATTTCCACTAAGCATATTCGTTACTCGTTACTACTGTACAAAATAAAATCAGAAGAAATGTGTTCGACCTCAAAGGAGGTTTTGGCAAATCAGTGCTTCTAGATTGCATTATGCACGCTCCGCACACTCTCGCTGCGTCGCCTACTTCCATCCTATATAGTAGACAAAGAATACGAGAAGTAGTGCTTTTTGCCTACTATATAGTATGGAAGTATGCGGTTTGGGACGCAGCGTCTATTTCACGCACACTCTATTTTAGCGTAGTGTTGCCAAAGGATGAGGAAGCACAACTATAACTGCAATGAAAGCACCTACTGGAGGACCTCCCGTTATCGTAATCGACAACGCCGATGATGAACAGGGTGAGAAAGCTAACGTTATACACCCGGGGCCGCATTTGTAAGAAATGTTTTTGTACATTGGAATTAAAGATTCCCAATTACCGAATAAAGTGCCTCTTATGCCTTCCGAAAATCACTTACATTTTGTCATTTAAAAACTCCCCGTCTAACCTGAAGAATCACATCAAGGAACGTTAAAATAATAGTTCTTAAGTAAAGCCACAATGTCATGTGATTCAACATTAGTTATCATAAGCCGTATCAGATAATTATCTGTCTAATGTGATGGCCAGGCGCACATGTTTAATAAACGTCAACGTTAACGTTACACGGCTGATTTTATTTAATTCACAGAGAACTCTCAACTGAAACACACTTAACTGTTTATGGTAACATTATAGCATAACTGCCGGCCGAATATTCCCTCCGGTAGGCTAATGTTAGATTGAGAAATATTTTTAAAAAACTGCTATGTTAATCAGTGGCAGGTTAGAAAGAAAGTGTTAAGGACTGTATTTACGTCTTCAAAAGCATCATACTTTTTGTCAAACTTGAGATTTCCTTTTATGTTAATTAACTCAAAACTTTCATTGCCACACAACGAGTTGGCATTTTTTTCCAATGTTTTAAAAGAAATAAGTTATTATTTATTTTTCATTTTTACCTGAAGTTCATACAAAAGTGAATTTTCTGCTTTTTTATTTGCTCTTAAAATATGCTGTTTGCTCTTTGAACTTAAGAGAATTGTGCCTGAAAAGTCCTGGATAAAAACAGATTTTTATTTGATGATTGAGTTAATGGGAACCCTGAATATGCTTTACTATAAGAAAGCCACGATAAAGTTTACAATCTAAGTTCTAACCGCTTGCTTAAAAAAAAAACTTTTTACTTTTACTTCAAATACTTAAGTACATTAAATATCAGAAAATTACTTTTGATACTTAAGTACAGTATATATCAGATACTTTAAGACTTTTACTTGAGTAATATTTTAAAAGACAACTTTCACTTCTACCAAAGTCTTTTTCTAGTACAATACTTGTACTTTACTCAAGTATTGCTTTCTAGTACTTTATACAACACTGAACAATACAGTAGGCAGTTTAAAAAGCACCGTTCTTCAGATAAGATATTAAATTGAGGTCCTGACTCTGTGGTCGTTTAAAATTCCATGATGTCTTTTGACAAAGAGTAGGTGTGCCATCATTTATGAAAATATCTTATTTTGTGTTCTATAGTAGTAAAAATCTCATACAGGTTTACAACAACATGAAGGTGAGGAAATGATGATAGAATTTTTATATTTGGGTGAACTATCCCTTTAAGAAATGCATTATGTCCCAAAATCACAGGTATCTTTTCTTCATCCTCATGTCCACCTCACCCTCTAGAGTTGCAGTGTTTGGTCACAAATCCATTCAACACTAATTGCTCTGCGGCTACAACAGTGAAATGTCTTTGTCACTACAGAGCTCTTAATGAAAGGTGTCAAGTCTCCCAGACAGTGTATGTGAAGGACCTCTAGAGCCCAAGGCTGACATTTAGTCATTTAGTTAATGCAATCTGTATTGGCAGGTAAATGTGTGTTTACCCTAGTGTAACTAATTAGTATTATTAGATGAAATGTTCCAAAGACGTTCTGTTAGCAGCAGAGGTAAGCAAAAGGTTGGGTGATGTGCTTTTCAGTATACAGTAGCTGTTAATCTTATTGACTGTTATAAAGCAGTGGTATTAAAACAATATAAACTAAAGGCCTTCAGTGTGATACAATGTCCTGCTAAAACATTATTTGTAAAGTCTTTATCCATAAACCTGCCATAAACTAAATAAAAATATACAAACAAATAATTATCAACAAATAAACGAGACAAAACAACTTGTAATCACTGTTGACTTTACTTACATTATGAAACATCATTCATATCACAAGTTATTTAAGGAAAAACAACCCGTAACCAAATTGAAGTTTATTTTGGCTAGAACTTAGACAGTTACTCACAACTGGACTATATCTGTAGTTAACCGAGATGATGGAATAACCGTTTTTGGGTTTGCATGCTGGTTGCGTGCTCTTAAGTTTGTATTTATCTATATATGCAATGGGTAATGCCCGGAATTAACTACTAGCCCAGTTACAAATCAACCGCAGACGCCACAGGCCCCTTGACCCTAATTTAAAGAGACAATTGATGTTTTTGTGATCTAAACAGTGTAATCTTGCAGTGCTTTCACGTGCTGTCCTATAACAACAGTGATTTTAGATGGACTTTTACTGAATTGAGGAGTCATTACAGTACACATGCGGGGTAAAGCATAAACCAGTAGTCTCTTCTGCGCTAGCTTGGTGGTGCTTTTAATCAGTTCTCTATTGAGTTTTTAACGGAGGCAAGGTTCTCATCTTGCCCTCACAGCGAGAATGCTGGTCTGCATATTTAGTATAGAAATGATCCATGAGATTGCATTTATTACATGAGAACTGTAATTTGTACCTGTAGATCAGGCATGCAACAGTTCTATAGAAAGAAGGAAAACTGGCTTTGATGTAATGGTCAATGTAGTTTGAATATATATTCACTGCAAATGCATATCAAGTTATATACATTATATCCATAAATAACATTTTATTTCAGTTAAATAATTTTTTTCTACATGTAGCCCATAGCACTCCCTGTATTACACTGGTCTAGTTCACCTTCCTTACCAGCTGACAAATGCATTCAACCATTGCATGATTTCCCATTGTACTTCAAAAAGCCTTTTCACAAGGGCATCGCTGTGTCCGAAAACCTACTGCCATACTATATAGTAGGCGAACAGCTAGACCTGAGTACATGAGTACCGTAGTATATCTAAATTCATATTATTAAAAAAAACAGTAGGCGAAAAGTACCCGGATTACCTACAAGATCCTGAAGTGTTAATTCAATGGATCCTTTACTATTCCAAGAACCCCAGGGAGAGGAGTTATCCAAAAAAGAAAAAGAAGGAAAGGCATTGTTTTATTTAAAAATATCCAAAAGCGGTAACACGGCTCTATTCAAATGCAAATTACATAGGCTATATTAAACAGCTGTCCCTTGTGGTTAAATTGCACTTGTGAGTGTCATTTCAGTTAACGACTAACTTGTTGTTATTACACCATCCATGCATCTGCCGCGCACCCACCTCATGTTTGCACCTGACTGCAGATGACTAAATATTGTGAAGATCGAACTGCATTTTACATCACAGTATAAAGAGAGTGATTTAAAAGCATGCAGAGCTGTCTGCATGCATGGTATTAATGTCATGCGCTGATCGTGTGCGCAGTGCCGTTTAAAGTGAAACATACGTCCTAATTGATAGGCAGCTATGTCCAGGAAGAAACAGTGGTCTGGCAACGAGGGGGAAAGAAAAAGTGCTAAATAAATCCTGTGCATCACTTTCAGGTTAGTTTACAAACCTGTAAATCTGTACAGTTTTGGCTATTGACATCACCAACACATAATGATTTCAATAAAATTGATGTCCTGTAAGTTCAATTATTTAAATGACACTGTGCTGTTGTTTGGAAGCATGATAACGATATTTGTCTTCAAGACATGTGTTTACATATGTTGTGTTGTATATGTTAAGGCTTATGCCCTCTTTGATAAATTATCATTTTAAGTAAGAACACCTGCACTTACATTTTTTGTTAAAACAACTCAGATTTACAAATCATTTTAACTTACTATTATTTATCTTGACAAAAGATGAGTTGCTTCAACTTAAAATGAAGTTGACTTATTTCAGCTATATTTTATAAGTTAAACCAAGTTAAAAAGACAATAATCTGAGTTGATAAAACAAAAAATGAAGGCAACAAAAATGTTTTTTACAGTGTACTTTACTGAATGCTTGGGTGTTATTTCAAACAAACAACTTTATTTAAGGTCACCTTCTTCCTGATCCCATTTTTCAAACGTTAGTTAGTGTGTAATCTTGCTATAATAGCATTAATAATACCTGTAAAAGCTCAAAGTTCACTGCCAGGCGATATATTTTCTTTGACAGAATTCCCCTTTCAAAGCCTACAGCGAACGGCCGGTTTGGACTACAGCCCTCTACTTCCCGGTTGAATGGTGTCAAAGCAAGAGTGTTTGACTAAACTCCACCCACAGGAATCTGTCAGTCGCCAGCTTTGGCTTAAATGGCTCTGGCTAAGCTAAGCTGCGGTCGAATCACAACACACTAAACAAACTACACAATCAGAACTCGTTACGTATTTCTGAAGGATGGACTTCATATAACAAGGAAGACATCAGCCTGTTTTAAGGACAGTGAAAACAGCGCTATACAGTTGTTTTACATGTGAAACATAAACACATGTTATATCGCGCACTGTCAACACAATCAAAGCTTCAAAAACACAGGAAACAGGATCTTTAATAAGAACATAACCATAGAGGATATTATTTTGCTTCATGCAAATATTGTTTTTACAGCTGAATTTTGAAATGTACTAACATGCTTTTAATTAATGCTGGGTAAACACCAAAAAATTGTCGGGCTGATTTTGGGCCGATTTCCCCCCTTCTGACAATCCTAGCTATGTCCCGATTATCTTGATGGTTCTACAGATTATCTTAACAGGTTTTCCTTTGGTGTGAGGTGTGTTAAGAGTGTCCAAACCTGATCGAAAGAACATCGGAGCCGCCCCTATTGCGAATTGTAAATATTTAACATGTTTAATATTGTCACATCACTTGAAATGAAACAATATTCAATCAGAAAGCGAGATGATGGAATACAGAAGCAGTCATGGTGCAGCACAAAGTGAAGTTGATGCAAAGTGAAGTTGTACAGACCATGTTCCCGCTGTTTCCACGACTTCACCCAAACCCTTTTCTTTTATCCCTTGCATTTTCTGTGAAAATCATTCCAAACATTATCATTGAAATTTCTTCCTGCATATCGTCCACCATGCTTATTCTGAAGTCTCGTGGGATTTTTGCGAGATGTCCTGTGTTCACAGTCGAGACTCTGGTTGAAAATCTGTTCTTGTGTTGGAGTGCTGTATGAGACACATCATGGCACACCACACAGTATACAAAAATGCAAAACGTTTAAATCTAGGATTTTTTATCCTCATGTTTGTGGGCTTTTTGAAAAACTTATAAGATGTAAAACTCTTTTGGTGTGTACCCAGCATAACTAACTGTTTACTTCAAGGTGCATTCAGTAATTCTCAGGGAAAAAAAATATTATACAAATAAATATGTCATACATGCATTTTTAAATTTGTAATCTTTTTATTTTATACAGTGTCAATGCTGAAAGCTGTTAAGAAAGCAGCAGTGGCAATGTTTAGCACTGCTCTAGAAAGGTTTTAACAGCTATACAGGCACTGACACACAATCAGTCTGTCAACAGCTACAGATACAAAAAATATATTTTTGTGTAATTGTAGTTTGTACGGCTATAAAGATACTATTAGAACAATTGATTTTTAAAAAATAATTTTATTGTGACATCTAATGTAGTTCTTTGTGAGATTTTGCTGTTTGTTTGTTTGTCCCACTGTGCCGTCCTCTTGTTTGGTGTGCTGTGGAAAATAACACTGCCACAGTGCTTGAAAAAGCACTTGAAGCTACTGTAGCTACCAGGTTGATGAGATGGTCACAGCTTGTCACTGTCATCAATTCCAGCCAGGATATCATTTGTGTTCATTAAAACAATATCAAGTTTCACATTGAATGTGAATACTACTTTTAATACAGTGTACTATTTTAGTTTATCAAGTCATTTAAGCATTGCAATAAAGGTTTGTGCAGGTCTGTTAATGCTTATTGTGAAAGTGGTGTGCCGTATGATTTTTTAATTTTGCAGTGATTTTTTTACTAACTATTTCTTCTATGTTGTTCATCTTGAGCCTTAACTCTGGTAGACTACAATTATTGTTAGCTCACTGATGAAATGTTAAATGCTCTCTCATTTGTAAGTTGTTTGTGTGCTTTGGAACCGTTTGCTAAATGAATAAATGTATATGTAAGGGTTGGCCTCTGATTAAATCTGTTAAAGCCAAATCAGTAAACAGCTAGTTGTGTAGGATGTTGTGTTTAACCTGTGGTAAAATTTGGTAATTATGAAGACTCCATGAAATGGTTTTGATTTTCATTGCTATATTTTTTCTTATTTAAACCAAATATTTCTGTGGTTAGTGGCAGATGGTATTAGGGGGAGGGAAAAACTAATTTTCTATGAGTGTTTTTTATATTTATAAACTGGATATCGGTGTATAAAGTTAATTTGGACAATGATAATTTATTCACCAGGAGATACAGTACGAGCATGCCTTACAAGCTGTTTTGATTTCAAGTTCCTTAAAGTATTCAATCCTCCCTCTTAATGCCCAATGAATAGTTATTAGCAAAGGACAGAACTTGGTAGAATGAGTTAGTTTAGCAGGGTTGTGTTAGGGGTGTGTGTGATGAACAGTGGTTTTGTGGGTAGAGACGCAGCTGCTGTGCTTAGGTACATTAAAATGTAATTAAAGAAGCTTCATTAGAGGCATGTCTTAGGAGAAACCGCCTCTCTCGTGCTGGTTCACATGTGCAGACACTCATCTCTCCATGGGCCTTTACATGCACACAGCCAAACACTAAGAGTGTGTGCTTAAAGCGTGGGTAAAAGAACAGACTTCAAAGACATAAACTCTAATTAAAAGAAAACTATAATCGGTTTACATACTAATTGAAAGTATGCTGATGCTGCATACGTATCTGCATTGGTGAAGCCTAGAGGACAAGATGCGATATGAAAGGTCTGCTGTAATTGATGCGGCAGGAATATTCACAGGAAACGTTGCTATTCTTTGTCACCGTGACCTTATATGCAACCAAATCTGTTCAGCAGATTTCCACAGAATTTGAAATAATCATTTTGAAAGAATAATTAAAAAAAGTTATTTCTGTCTTGCTCTCCTTTTTTTTAATAAACTATACATTTTGGCTTATTATGATTATGTGTACTGCAGTAATATTAGCAGTACGTTATATATTTGATCACATTTAAATCTATTCTGCAGATATGCCCCAGAATCAACAAAGAAAATGCAATTCAAAAACAAAATCATAAGCTAATTTGCTTGAGCCAGTTCTTTGTTGTTACAGTTTAATGTAATCATGTTGTGGTGTTTGATTTCTTAAGTCATGCTGAAAAAGTGTGATACTGGAACTGAGCTGAATACAGAACACATCTTCTGAAACAATATCAAGAGCCAGTCCTGGGGTGGGTTTCCCAAAAGCATCATTGCTAACCTATTAGCAACTTTGTTGGTTGGCAATGGGAAAATGCATCGCAACCAACAAAGTTGCTAACTTAGTTAGCTTTTGGGAAATGCACCCCTGATGATTTTAATGTCTCAATTAGACTTCTTATAGAATTAGTGTAGTGCAATAGTGGTTTAATAAATCAGAGCAGACTATCTGTTGGGTGAACACAGCTCTTTAAAATACATACAATGCTCCCTAACACAATTAATGCATACAGTACAACTTATTTAGAGGTGTGATTATAGCCATACAAAGGAATAACAGACAGAGAGAGAGAGAGAGAGAGAGAGAGAGAGAGAGAGAGAGAGAGAGAGAGAGAGAGAGAGAGAGAGAGAGAGAGAGAGAGAGAGAGAGAGAGAGTGTGTGTGTGTGTGTGGTCCCTCATTAGGTCAAACTATACTCAAAGGTAATTATCTATAACATCTGTATTTCACAAATGAGTATTTAATCTTCTCCTGCTGTTGATGATGTCCACTGTGGCTGTTGTTTGGCAGGAGTCCACCTCCATATGCATGACAATCAAGCCCTGCTACACACAATACAAGATACATTTTTATATTTTGTGGTAATAATGTACAGTGTTTTAAACTAGCACTATACAGTATTAATCTTGTGTGTACAAAAACCTACAAGAGTAAGAAAGAAAACTCAACAGTTTAATATTAGATGACATCTGCTAGTAACTTCAAGACTGAAATCCCTTCAGTAAGGAAGCAGTCATTTAGCAGACGCTTTTATCCAAAGTGACTTATTAGAGGTTGAGTAACCTGGGGTTAAGTACTTTGCTTAATGGCCAATGGTGATAATTTATGATTTAATACTTCTGAGGGTTCAAACCAGCAGCAACCTTTACTCCCCAGCTCTGAGCCTTTAGCTACTGTGTTACATTACACAACATTAAATGAAGTGATTTCTAAATTAAAATAAATACAGGATTAAGTTTGAGATGGTCATGTAATGAAGTAGTGCCAGTACCAGATAACTTGCATTATACTGTATGAATCACAGAGCTTTGCAGATATTCTTTATTGTTCTACTGAAGACAACATGTCACCAACATAATGGATAGCCTGAGGGTGAGTAAATAAAAATTTTTTGGGTGAACTATCCCTGTAACACATGTTCTATGGGTAGCATCTGTTACATGTAGTGTTTTGTCCCTCACTTTATAAACAACAAGCCAAAAATGCATTTTCAGACAAATAATGAAAGATTAGAAGGCATTGGACTGGTATACTGAAAGTATGCATTGTACTGTACTGCCATTATAAACCTTACAGTGTTTCCCATAGATCTGAAATTTACTTGTGGTGGTAGCTGGTAAAAAGGGCAATCATTATCCACCGACAAAAAATGGTATACTATACATGTGACAAAGAACTAATAATGTGTGACACAACACAATACTTTGATTTATTAAACATTAATATTAATTTCACATTATAGTTCATTAATCTAACCACCCCAAACTTTCTTTGCCATAAACAAAGCTGACACTGTTTGTCAAAGCACCACGAAAACACTTGATGTTTTTGCACTGATATATGAAGTAATTTGATGACCCCTTTTATCCAACTCAATATATACAATACTATGTATATAGCCTATTAATAGACAGTGCAGGTCTATAGATTATAAATGTGACTGATGTTATAATGGTAATAATTTCTATTAGATGGGCACTTTTACTGCTTCTGCTTTCTATTACTCTTTTGCCGATTAAAAAAAGCTTAATCCACTAATTATTTCATATTTAAAAGTCTACTTGCTGTCCCGATGACAGACTTTACATTACAGCTTTGCGTTTTTTATATCCTGAGTCAGCTTGAGCTTTGCTCGTTCAGAATTAGCACTGCTTTTTGCTACAATCTCTGTGCAAACTGTTTAGATTTTAGTAAAGATATGGTCTATTAATAACAAGACTTTAAAAAAATTGGATAAAGAAAATGAAGCGGCGCGTGGTCTGAAACAGCACTCGAGCTTTAGCGCGGCAGCGCTCGCGGCCGTTCTCCGATGGACTCAGGTTTTACACACAATATTAATCAGACTTGGGACCCGAAGTAATGAACTAGGACCGACTGACCATTTAAAATATAAACCCGGAACCGTACGGGTCCCGCGTCCTCAGTGAAAAAAGACCTCTAATGGTAAAACTCTGCTCAAGTTCAGAAACATGAAAGGATACAATGTGACACTGAGGTTGCTTCGCGTCGCACCCAAATTCATTGAGAAACAGAGAGCACGTGAACGGACACTCAACGGGAGAGAAACAACGTGCTTGCACGCAAAATGAAGCCAACTCTGATGCTAGAAGCATATGCGACCATTTTGGTCGCAGTGTAGTTCCCTGGCTGCTCCGTATGGGCAGCAGTTGATCCAGTTTGCCGCGCTGGATGATGAGTTTATGACGCGTACATCATCTTCACGGTCACCCGACCCGCACCCCCCCCCCCTCTCTCTCTCTCTCTCTCTCTCTCAACAAAACACGGGTCATCCAGTCGAGTTCAGAAAATATGGAAATTCGTAAAGTGATTTTTTTTCCTGGGCGGGTCGCAATTTACCTGGGCGCAGCGCCCAAGTAGAGCCTATGTATGGGAAACACTGCCTTATGTTATAGTCTTGCTTTCTAACCTTGCCTTTGTTCAAATATTGAAACTTAATATGAAAACTTTTTAAGGGTATGTTCTTAAAAACACGCATTTCATACTTTTGGTGTATATTACTGTAACCACAATTTTGTAACCCAAAGCATTCATTGAATCGTCACTCCTAGCAAGCAATTTTACTTTTTAAAAACATCTAAAAGCCATCCAAACACAGCCTAGTCGTCTAGCAAGGCAAAATTTGGGCAATCAGTGAAAATTAAATAGACATCCAACCATAGCCTCAGAATAAATCAAGATCAAATAAACAAGTAAAGCAAACCAACCACCTTGTAATCACTGTTAACTTTGCCCACATGATGGAAATATCAGACATCTCACAAGTTATTTTGGCCAAGGCTTTGAACCGGTTACAGAACGAAAACCAGAAACTTTTAATGTTTTGCATGTAACAGAAACGAAACCAGAAAATTTCAAAAAATATATGTTCCGGATCAGAAACGTTTATTTAAAATAATGGTAACCGGTTAATACAGTTATTTTTTTAGTTCTTTGACAAAATTTCTGTCTAATATGACTCTGTGAAGTTCACTTTCGGTCGTTCTTGACCAGCAAGTAGTCTACTCAAATCTACTACAAGAGGTAAATATTGTAGGCTACCAAGTTTCTCAAGTTGATTGTTTTTTTAATACTAATTAGTGGTGTAACGGATCGCAGTTGATCCATGATGCGTACAGCTCTCGACCGACGGTTCGGCTCGCATGGGATTCACGGATTAATATGCAAATTAAAATAGGGTGAAAGTTGATAATTTGCACGTGTTTCAAAGGCTTGCAAATGTTAACACTTAAGTGATTTTAAACAATTTAACCACTAAAAGCCGCTAAAATTTTCTGTTCGCTCAGACGCACATGTCTGTGTCTAGGGTTGTTGCCGTGACAGAATTTTCCCACCGGTTAATCAGCACGTGACAAACCCGGTTATATCGGTTTCACCGGGTGGGAGGGGCTCATAAATGCACATACAGACGTGCGCATTTTACTTTCACTTTTGAATAAGATGCAACTGTTATAATCCAGCGCTTGCGTACACTGCGTTAAATCGCGTATGAATATGCGTGCAAATGCGAGTGCAACAGCTGGTTTAAGTGCTTGACTCAATGTGCGGAGGTACTTCTGACAGAAACCCGCCAGTCCCAAGCAGAGCAACCGGCTATTCCTCCATAAAGCGCTGTTTAAATTATGGGTTTATTATTATTCTTAATGAAAAACACAACAACAAAATGATCTCGCTTATATTAAACATCATATATGTATACTATAACAAAAACGAGTAAGCACGCGGTTCTGCCATCATCTGCTCGCCGCAGTAAATTAAATCTGACACCTGCAGCAGCTGCTCTGTGACGCGCGTTCAGCTCCGCTGGATTCAGACAGAAGACATATTCAGTTGTAATTGTTTGCCCTCTCTAACGAAACTAAATGATTCAATTACAAAAAATATCAAAACGACGGTGAAAGACGGTGTCGCGGTGGGCAAGTGATCTAATCGGTGAGAGGCCGAAGCACCGGTAATCACCGTTTCACCGACTATCGCAACAAGCCTATCTGTGTCACTACTGTATAAAATACATTTGGCGAATTAAGCCCTGGAAAACAACGTAATTTTCACTTTATGTGGAGCGACGGTTTATGCTGCAACTTCTTCCAGAAGCGCCGTTTGGAATTCGTCCTCAGACTGTAACATGCCTCAGTCTGGCATGTTACGATCTGTGCCAGAGAAGGAGCTCTTTGACGTGTGTGCGCGTGTTTAAGTGCACTCAACAAATGTATGCATGTCAGAATTACAGTTATGCCGCTTACATAATGTAGCCTTTTTAATGTTTGATGAGAAGATAGAGACTTAAGGAAAATTATGTAGACTTATAATTTAAGTTTAATGTCCTAATGATCAGCCTACTTATTTGTATGTCCCACAGCTGACATGGAACATTATTAACCGGTTCAGGAACTTCATTTTTTTGTTCTAACCGGTTCAGGATCGTCAATTTTAGGGTTGAACCGGACATGTTAAAATACTGTTTCTGTTCGGAACGAACCAATTGGGAAACAATTCTGGTTCAAAGCCCTGATTTTGGCAAAATCAACATGTAACAAATAAATAAAAGTGGATTACTCATTGCTGGACTACATACATTGGGTCTATAACCTAAATAGTGAAATGATAGTTATTGCATGCTGGGCTACATTGGTAGAGGGACAAAAACAGCAATATGTTGCAAAAAGACAAAAAAGGGATAAATGAGCTCTGACCTCCTCTCTTAGCAGGCAGAAAAGATAGCAATCTCACTTCAATGAGTTCCAGGACAAGCACCCCCCATAAACACTGTCTGGCACACACTGTCTTCAGTACCTGAAGGATTAGAACATCTTTTGCTGGCTCTCTGGAGGCGTGATACAAACTGCTGGGTTTGGCAGTGGCAGGGCTCAGTTCTGCCATTGACCAATATTCGATAAACGTCGAAAATGTATTTTTTATACTTTTCTGTTTAAAAGCAGTGAGTAACCTCCAAGCCCCAAGTGCACCTAGCTGTCTTTAAGTGCTTGTACTTTCTTGAAAATCACATTACTACTATTTATTAAGACAGTCTGAAAATTGCTGGGGGATTCAGGAGACCCAGGAGACAAAAACGCTCTCTATCTGTGGCCTCTTGCATGCTGCATCTTCTGGCATGTTACGATCTGTGCCAGAGAAGGAGCTCTTTGTCTGACCTATAATCTTGCTCTCCCCCTCTCTCTCTTTCTCTCCTGAAGCAGAACTACAAAACAGGAGAGGGAAGAAAACAAAACCTGAATTATCTTACAGCCTGTTCAGCTGGAAGACAAATTATTTCCTCTTGGTTAAACACTTTCTAAGGAATCCGACAGCGACGCAGTAATGCCTGCCTAAATGTGACATGGTCTCTAAAGACATTCTTTAATCTCCCTGGAACAAGAGTAAAGGTGAATCTTAACTCAACCAACCTTTGAATTTGTCAGATATCTTTTAATCCGCACGGTGTGTGCTTGTTACAATTCTGTCTTGTTTTCTTCTCTTAGCAGATGAGTCACTGCTACAGTATCATTTCGGTAGTAGACACCTTACTGTTTCTATGGGAACTATAAGGGATTGCTGTCAGATCCCATGAATAACAGCTTGGTTTAAAATCCGCCGTGCCCTCCGGAATGACAACATCTCCGAAAGTGAAGTAAAGATCATGAAGAATTGTGTTTGAGGACCAACAACGTCAAGGGTCTTGGATTGAAGAGGTCACGCTAGAGGCTAATTCCTTGAAGAGCACTGGTTCAAGCCAAGGGGAAGCACACAAGGTCGATCAGCTGGATATTTGTGCTCACTGGCAGAAGGGATGGAGGCTACAGATGTTCACAGATCCTCAAGCCTCAGTGCACCAGGCCATGGCTGATGAATGACTCTCCAAGCATGAAAGCCTTGCAGATGAAAAACGATCTAATAGATTTCTACCAGCATTACCGTTGAAACAATATGCAACATGCTGTTCAATACAACATTATAGCTTTTTAGCAAACAGTAGGAGCACGTATTGTTTGTTCGGTCTCAATTTTGTGTAAATTGCAATTAAATAGCATACACTTTATACATTCGTATTGACTTTTCCTCTGGTTCAAAGGGCAAGTTTGGTTAGGGTTGTGTTTTCATTTTAAGACAATCATTCATGTTCTGGAACTATTGAAGGATCATATTTGGCATTAAAATGACAATAACATGAAATGCTGCATGAGGCGTCACAGTTGGTGTCATAAGGGAATAGAAATTTTAGCAAGCCTTTTAAAAATAAAATAGCTTTCTTTATTTGAGCCAGCATTTAAATAAAAGCGTTAAGATCTCCCATTGTTTCACCCCCTCCCAGTCTTTGGACAGTCCTATTCCTTTCTTTACACAAAAGAGAATCAAATATGTGATATTTCAATAAAATGCACTTGTGCCTACCACTTCCGATTTGTCTGTTTTATATGTTGAAAGTGAGACAGCTGAGACTGCTACGCATCGTTATCATCCCATCAGATATACCGATCTGTCAGAAACCTTGGATATTTCCATCAAGAAACTGTTAACAGCATTAATTTTTTCAGGCTCAGAAAAACTACCTACCAATGACACTAAATACTTGGTCCAATTCAATACTTGGGATCTTGGCCGATCTTTTTTTGCTGGATCAGGTATCGGACTAAAGTGGTCGATTCAAAACCAATATTGTGTGTTACTCATGGTCGTTACTGTCATGCTATATATCAGACTAAAGCACTATAAACGTTTGTATACACTATATTTAAAGTTTTTCTAATATATTTGACAGCTTTATGCAAAAAACAAATGCATATATGAATATATTTAAGGTCACAAAAACTAAGGTGTGGTTAATGCACAGTAAACCGCTGGATAAACGCAATACACTTTGTGCCTAGCATATACAAGATCCGTGAAAAGATGCGTTAAACGCATTATCCTGTGGCCCAGAAGCGCAGAAAGGACAGATGATGATTCAAGTGCATCATTCTTCTTCCAGGATGCGCATGGGCACTGTTGTGCCGCTCACATTGAAGTCTTTCATGTTGTGACAGTTTTGTGTAATTATGTAAAAATATACTTGGACTATACTTGGTCGTATACACACAAATACACATACAATTCTAAATGGATCAATACAAATCCTAGGATCGGATCAGGTATCAAAATCGGATCTGTGTGGAAAAAGTGGTATCGACCCACCCCTAATTAAAATATAGCACTCACTATATCAACTCACTGTTTGAAAGGGGTATGAGTTATAATTTCTTATTTTTTAAACATTTTGCAGAGGACAAAGAAAGGATTGCCCTGCAGGACAGGAATATAACATTCAAGCAACACTGTTAACAAGAAACGTTTGAGGCAAGCGTGCCGCACAAGCCCTGAAAAGTGAAGCCAAAACGCCTCGATCGCCCCCCAGTGACCAGTATAGGTCATAAACCCCGCCTCCCCATGTTATTCAATGGGACTTGAGACCAACTAAAAAAATTAATAACATATCTTTTTTCCGAACCTGGTTTCTGTCATTTACTGTAGTTTTTATGACGCTGATGTACATTCAAATGTTTGTTTTTTAAATAGGTTTGTGTTTAGTTAGTTATTTAATGATATAAAAACGGTGGTGTCACGTCATGATTGACAGCTGTGATATCGTGTGATATGCGCATTCTACGAGAGCGAGGGCGGGGTTTGATTTCGCGGCTTCACTTCCTGCCCACTACTGCGCATGACTGGTCCCGAAATTGCTACTGCGCAGACTCAAGACCCAAGATGTCAGCGCCGTATTGGGAAACTGGCGGCTTCACTTTTCACCAATGGAAGAGAGCCAACAGGCGTCGTCCATCTTTTTTTACAGTCTATGGTTTGAGTACTCAAGTACTTGAGTAACTTACTCGTGCCCATTCCTACTTATTACACACAAATCTTTATAAGTCTGGTAAATGCCTAAATGTAAATGTACCAGTTACAAGCCAAACCTGAAGCAGCAATCCGTTTCATAACTGATATTTGGACATATAATGTCAGTGAGTCTGAGAGCACTTTATTTTGAGATCTATAAAAAAAGACAGAAGATCCTATAATGTAATACCGATTGGGTGGAAGTGCAATGTTTAATAATTTCTTATGTTTAATAATTTCTTTTGCGATACAAATAAAGTTTTGATTAAATAAGAAGTAATTTACCTTATAACTTATATGCTGTCATTTATAGTTCTTAGGAAGAAAAAAAAATGGGTAGTGGCAGGTCACAATCGGAATCAGTCAAGAAAACTACAATCGGTGCATCTCTAAATATTTCAACTCCATTACTCAATGTTTTCAAATGTAATTTATATAGCATAAAAACTAAGTCTTTGAGTGTAACCATACTGCAGAACTCTGGAAATTATATAATACATTGCCTTCACAGATCCAGTGTTTGCAAAAAATCCTAGCAGAGTACTTACTAAGATCAGTGAGCAGCTTAATTACATACTAGCAGACAGTTCGGCTGCTGTCTGCTTCACTCTTCTGTCCTGTGTGGTTAATTTGGGATGCAGTATTCCAGGGAAAAAAGACTGCAAATTAGGGTAAACATCAGTGCTTGAAAAGAGCTACAAACTGACTGGAAATGACTCCTAGTGATCATTTGCCACATGGAAAGATTACACATCAGCATAAAGTAGATATTACTTTTTAAGTGGATTTTTTTTAAGAATGGGAAATAAATTACTGCACACATTTGTGTTGACTCTGGCAGTTTATGCATCACTGAAAGACAGGACTGTGTTTAAAATTGCTTTCACTAGACAAAAGTCAGTTTCACCAATCAATACCACCTGATAAAAATGTTTTGGTGAGTTTGAATGTACTTTGAATGTGGAATGGCTAAGACATGAAAGTCTTATTGTTATCAGTAACCATATACAGTGTTTCCGCTATATACATTCAACCGTGGCGGCCCGCCACGCCTAAAACATCCCCGCCACGCCTGCGGTTGTGGATAGAAGGGATACAGCAAACGAAATCTCGCCGGATGAGCACTGTTTTATCCTAATCCTTCACCCAAACCCAACTCTAAACACAACATTTCACAGGATTGTAGGATGTATGTGTATCTCATGTAGCCAGAGCCGCTGTTTTCATCCTAAAAATCCTACCTCCAAATCTAATCCTAAACTTTTTGGTATTTTCTGTATCCCTTCTAGACAAAACCCACGGCAGCAGCTCGCAAAATAAATAAAGCTATACCGAAATGTCCGCCCAGCAAGAAAGAAAAAAAATTCCTTTCTGGATTCGCGTTGTTCACTCATTAATAAATAAATCTCCTAAAATATCATAATTTCCCCCATGGGTTTAGTTTCATGCACAAATAGATTTAAATCAACGGATGATGATAAGGCTACGTCTCTGTTTTGAGAAATAATAATAAAATAAATAAGTCTACACGAAATATGTTATAATTATCAGATTGACAAAACGAATAAAAAAGTATTTGAGTTTCTGTTCTTTTTTGTGATGCGCTGTTAAACCAAAGCAGCAGAAAACACGTCATGTTTTTAATGATTTTAAATAAGCACAAGGTTTTCTTCTTATTGTGAGTTTACATAAATAAAAATACACAATTTACAGATTCGAATGTTATTTTACTTTTATCTGTCTGGCAATAAATTAAGGGTAATTTATGTTGCAAGGTCATCACGCGTATGCTGTTCAAAGGCGCATATACACGGACGCAGCGCAGGGCTGCGAGAAATGACATAATTAAACTTTCGATTTAACATATTACGAGTTTTTTGGACATTCATTTGTAATCACTGTACTCATATTATCAACTTATCTGGTCGGTTATTCAGAATATAGGCTATAAGCGCAGCGCGCTGCTGACCGCTCAGCTGTCAGTCAATCTTCTGTGCTTTAGATCGACACTCACAAAGTTTCACATTAAATGATAAGATGTTTGTCCAAAAACAAAATACAACTCATATAGGACTGCAAGACATTAATATTCGAATCTGTTTGGAAGGAAACTTACATTATTCCCGTGGAAGAGAAGAACGTTGGTAATAAAAACTGGAGGCAGACGGTGAGACTGTTTCATCTGTTTTCAGACGAAACAACAGGGTCGGGGTACCCGCGGGTGAAACTTCTAATATTTGATGTAACGGGTGTAATAATATTAACGTGTTATATGCGTTGTAGATCCAGGTCGGGACTCAATATGCGAGCGTGAACTGCGGGTCTAACTAGGGGTGTGCCGGTTTCAGAATTGGTGATGACGGTTATGACGTGAGTCAAATGTGACGGTTCATAACATAACCGTCTGTGGGGGGCGTTTTGCTCGTTTAAATGTTTGTGGATTGACGCGAAAGTGTCATTTTACCATAAAATCATGAATGTGATGCCAAGTGTGTTTTAAACAGTAATGACTTTAAGCAATTTAACAGAAAGCAATGAAATATTTAAAAACACACTGTTGACAGAAGACTGCGCTGTCACTCTCTGCCCAGAATAAATGAATCCTCTCTCATCTAACGTTATTTTGATAATCTTCAGAGAAACAGATTTAATTGTGTCTATATCTGTCATTACATGGACCAGAATGTGGGTTAAAAAGCGTCTTGAAGAGGTTTTGCTCATAAATGCATGTAAAGTAAAGTAATATGACCTTGAGATTTTTATACTGTTATCAAACTGCACAGTATGCGCAGCAAACGCAGCTGACAATGGCCACGCGCGGCAAACGCTCTCCACATCCAGTACGCGCTGTTCAGTTCTCACACTTGCGAAGTAAACCGGCGTTTGAATAAACAAGACACTGATTAGCTACTTACTCTACGTTTATTTAAAATTAACAGCAAGACAAGCAGTGAATGTGCTTTCAGGAGAGTTAGTAGATTAGCATGGGAGAATTTGAACTTGAAAAGCGGAGTGTACTGACGTCTTTCCGCGGTTAAAACAACATTCCTTCTTATGGTCATTCATGTTTATTTGATGCTATAAATTAACTAGAAGGAAGAGATGATTTGAAAGGTGAGACTTTGTTTAATATGTTTAATCTCAAAAGTAACCGAAAAGTAACCTGGTCTGTCCTGTATGGCAGCACGTTGTCAGTGTCTGCTCCGCTCTGTATTTTTCACTGCGTGAGAACATGGTGGGGCGTATAACACAGACTGTTAACAATTGTTTTAAATAGTATTTAAAAATTCTGTATGATACTTTTTTTTATATATATTTTAATAACACGGTTTTGCCGGTTATAGGGTTCTAATGACGGTGTTCAACTATAACCGTCGGTCTCACGGTTATATAATGACCGTCACAGCCCTAGGTCTAACATCCAAGAAAAGAATTCGACTCGATTCCGACAGGTAACAGTTTTTAAATGTCCCCGTGCTTATTTGTGTTTAAGATCTGTCTGCGAAGAGCATAAAGGTTTCTATAACTGCGCGATTTGCGGTGTGACCGGGTCGGGCTCTTTATGTCAAACAGGCCGGGTGTGGAATAAATTGCTGCTGATGTCGGGTGTTCTGTCAACACAGCGGTTCGGATTATCAGACAGTACTGTGCGTGACTTTGCAACAGCTCTGTAACGCTAAACCCGAGCACGAACTTGCACACTACATTAAAACTACAATGAAAGATCCGTATGAAGCTAAAACTTACGTATTTTTTAAGAAAATATAGTTTAGATCAAACATAGAAAAGCAATATGCTATAAATATAAGGAAAAGTAAATGACAGCATGAAAATGATAAAAAAAACATGTTAGTTTACTGTAGCCTATTTTCTACATTAAAAAAATAATGTACATTTATAATCATCATGGGCGCCCCCTGCCGCCACAGCTGGAAAAAATCCTAGAGGAAACACTGATATATTTTAGTTTTTATGCTTAAAAGATTCACTTCATCACAGGTAGGTCATAGTTTTAAACCGTGATAACTCCTCTTTACACGAAAGAAAAGGAAATAGTCCTTTAACATATTAAATTGTTGTATAAGCAAAGTTTGCTTGTTAACAAAACAGAGCTGTAATCAGGTTAATTATTAACACAGTCTGTTATCAGGTTCATGCTCTGAGCTATACTGCTGCTGACCACACACATTGATTGTCGTTCATAATTCATTACAGATTGAAAATATCATGCTGCTGGCCCACATAATATTGCAATGTAATCATTTCATATTTTGCTTCATTATTCAGACAGGAAACAGAGTGGAAAATGCCAGCGATAGAGATGGGAGTGAGCTAATGGACTGCTTTGATGTCTTAGAGACGAACTTGTGATTGCTTCAAGATGCTGTTGCCATGGGGACCAATTCACACATAATAAAGGGTTTCGTCAGGTTTTCTTCAATTCTGAATCAAAAGAACACAGACTAAAGCCAACATTTACCCTTAATTAATAAGTTAAGATGTGTTCTATTATATGATATCTTTAGTTTTATTCAATTTTATTAGTGGTGCTTTCATTTATGTTTAGTTATTGCTCAGGGATATTCTTCTTCTTCTTCTTTTTACATTTGGACAAATATTTCGGCATGTAATTTGTCACGCATGCTTTGTCGTACACCCATCAAAGGGGGCTCAAAATGACCAGCTTATTGAGTAAATTTTTATAAGCGATTGGGACTTTTATAAGCGATTGGGAGTAGGTTTTTCAAAAGAGTGGTGAAAAAACACCCCAAAACATTGCGATAAACTTTGATAGGTCATAGCTCAGAGCAATGATTTTGGAGAGACACGTGGATTGCTACATTTAAAGAGTTTTGCAGGCTATTTAAGAGCATATCTTAAAATGGGGGGTAAGTTGTTCCCCTGTCCAAAATCGCCCCAGTAGAAATACATGGTGAAGGAAAGGAAAGCAATGTGATTTTCCTACTATGATAACTAGGACGTACAGTGCTTTTTATTGAACATTTCTGCATCACAGTTTCACAGAGAGAAGTGGGTGGGTTCAATTTACTCCGGCATCCAATTAGTCTCTCAGGGTCATCATGAAGTTTTCAAGCCATGCCCTATCAACTATTTGGGGCACTCTAGCAACCGATCTCATAAACTACTTTTATAAAATGCCTAGCAAAGTGTCATAGAAACATGAGGGTGGGTTCATTTTACTCAGGAATCCGATCAGTCTCAGGATCCTTAGGGGTTGTGTACACCAAAACTTTTACGCCCGTGGCCGGCGCATGTTTTCAATTGTTTCCAATGGAAGCTCGTGTTTTTCAAATAAGCCAGCAGCTAGCGGGTTTTGTCCACCCTGAAAACCGGCGCTCGGCGTTTTTTCCGCGCTCTGCGTTTTTTCCGCGCTCTGCGCTGAGCGTCGAGAGGTTGAAAGAGATTCAACTTTGGGAGAAAAGCACTGCTCATCAATGTCAGTTCTCACACGGCCGCCCAATCACAGTGGAGGAGGGGCGGGACATTACCACAGCAACCAACCGGCTCGCAGCTGAAGTATCACAGCTACCAAAGCGCTCAGCTGAAGAAAGCTGGCACTCAGCTGAAAAACAGCTGGAATTCGGCATCCTCAAGGCGTTTTCAGCCGCGTTTAAAAGTTTTGGTGTGTCCAGCCCCTTACAGAGGTATTAAGCCACACCCCTAGCAACCACTGTTGAGCACCATAGCAACAAAAACTTTAAATTTGAATATCATATGGCGGTTGGTTTATATCACTCAAACTGGAAAGCAACCTGTGAAGTATCATATTGGCCACTGCCAGGCCACTCCCTAGCAACCAAATACAGTACCCTAGCAACGGAATAAACAAAGCCTTATATCTCTGCATCAAACATTGTAGAGACACCAGGGTTGGATAATTTCACGTCATACTAATAATGCCTGTCTAATATCGATTCTGAATCGCAAAGGCAATATAATGCTCAGCTCTTTCATATATTATGAACTATATTTCCATTATATATCCATTTTGTTCTGTTTTTTTTCTTAATTCTGTAAATTAATAATGGTGTATTCTTGGCGTGTAGCCCCTCCTTTTTACAAATGTGTGTTTTTGACTTCAAGTGATCATCGCAGGTATTCTTACGTGTCCAGTCGATTGTGTGTTGAACAAATCTGCAAAACAGTTGCTGTCCCGATTTATAAAAGTCATTTAGTTTCTGTTTTGCTCTAAATTTGGCACTTAAAGTTGAATATCACTTGTTTTTTTGTTTTTTTATAGACTTTGTGGTCTCAGATAGGGAATTTGGTCTCTTTGACATGGTTTTCTCTGTTCAGAATGAATGTTTATAGTTGACGGTGCATAATCTGTGACAAACTGTGTAATGTTTCCACACAGTTCTATTATTTTATTTGCCGGTTAAGAATACCACAGCAACAAACTGATATTCACAAATAAGCTAAAATGGCTTTTAAAAAAATTGTTTATACAAAATTTGCCAAATTCCCTGAAACTCCGCTCTATAGAGAACATTTTTTTTATCTGTCTCGATTTTGTGATTTTACCCGTCAAAAATTCTATTAACAAAAGTCCACATGGAGAGACGGTAAGTTGGAGATAATGGAATAAAAACCAGTCAGCTTGTGATAACCTAACTGCTGAATCGTCAAGACTTTAGGCAATTATATCATAAACGTGTGAAGTGTTAAAGAAATGAAAGGCTAATTCTGTATTAATTAGGTTTTAAAATGAAACATGTCAAATGCTGGCGGTGTCACATGGTGAAGTGCTGACTAAGGTCAGACTCTTCAAGCAGAACATTAAGACAGCAATTAATGGACACTCTCATATAGAGCTGGCCTCAAGGCTTGGCTGTCCAAACACATTACATTCGCCACAAATGGGTCAGTTATTCACATACTCTCAATGTGTGCGACAATCTGGACATCATACCCTGTAATGTACACATTTACAGTACATAAAAGCATGTGATTCTCATGTCAGATCAAAAGGTTACATTAGATGGACTGTATACAGACAGTGGTTTTACCAAACCACGGCTCAGATCTCCGAAAGACTCTACAAGCTTTTTAAAAGCCATACTACTGCAGATAAATAATTTAAATTGAACTCTTAACTGCTATTAAGACATGTGGATTTTACACTTAAAGTATTAAACGGGACCAGTATAAGGTGGTTGTTTCTTACTTCTACATGCGACTATATGCTACTTCATTGTGTTGCATGCATCAATCTATCTGTCTCATTCAAATCATATAACATTTGCTGTGTTTGATAAAAGTCTTGAGACTTTTTTCTTCAGGTACTCTTCAAAAGAGGTTAAAAGAAATGCAAATAAATGAAACAATAAAGGTATGTTGGATTACAAATGCATGTTGAGAGAAGTGTACATGTTGACAGAAGTGATGTCCTGGGGAAAGAAACTGTCCAAGCGTCCATTTGTCCTAGTTTTGTGGGCTCTTGTAACAGGTCCAAGGACCAGCATGGAAAGAGTTGGCGGTAGATACAATCAACTCACCAAAAATAAGTGTTTGTTAAAAACTGATGCCAACCATGTTTTTAACCTATGTACCATTTTCAAGATCAGTGTGGCAATGAAAGTTAATGTCATAGAGAATTTTGATATTTGAGTCATAAACTTAAGAGACCTTAGATTGAAACTTCAGCAGTATATGTACTAGGGATGTAAAAAAAAATGCTATTCGAAGCTTTGTTTGTTTTTAATGCGACATCGCAGGGCTACTGCTCATTTAATACTTTTTCATTTCACCTGTACTGTCTTTTAAGACTTTAAAGGGGACAGAGAATGAAAAACCATTTTTACCTTGTCTGTTGAATAATGGTAGTCTACCCGCATTCGCGAACATACAAAAAGTGCTCGACATGCTAAACATCTCAGTCTCATAGAAATTCCTCTTTTAGAAATGCCAGCCAGAAAACAGCCCAATCTGAAAAAACTGATGCTTATGACATCACAGGCATCTAACTGCCCCTCCACTTTAAAATAATTGGCTACATTTTTTTGAGTGGCAGCAAAGTCAGCCAATCAGTAATGAGATTGCAAGTTAAGCCAGTAGGGGGAGCCAAATAGATGCAAAACCACTTGTTTAAAATCCCCCACTCTAATTGAGCTATCTGAGAGAGGTTTTTAGGAAGCTTCTAAGGCATTACAGACCCAAACAAAAACATTTTTGTCTACATGTCACATCACAGAACAAGGATAAATACTCCGTTCAATCATTCTATGTCACCTTTAATGTAAAATATACATGAAAATTAATGTTTAACAGCAAACAGTAGCATAAGCTCTGTCTTTTTGAAGTGTTGTAAAATGAATCTTGTAACTTTGCACAGTCATCAATAAAGTATCAAGTCAGTTACGTTATTTGTAAAACATTAAATTCAGATATTCTTGTTAGATCCATCTGTTGTTTTTACCGGATCATAACCACAGAGCAGCATTTTCTCCACAGCCCCAGCATTATTGTGGAAAGAAGAAGAAGAAGAAAACTTTCCTCAGAACAGGAAGGCTAAATATGGTTGTCTTTTTTCACAAAAACATGTCAAACTAAATAAAGAAGATATTTAATTTATTTAATAACAAAACCAGCAGTAATCAAATGCAGAGGTAATTATGTAATGTAATAAAAGAGTTGATACATCCATATAGTCTTACCAATACAACCGGCCCTTTGAAAGCAACCGTAACGCTGGTGTGAAATTGGATGAAAGTCACTAAAAATAAGATTATCACTCAATCCTACATACATAAAGTCATTGCACAAATGTGGAAAAAATTAAATACATATTTTAAAGCAGAGGATGACTTTAGGCCAAACATTTAGACAGCTGACTTTCCAACAATTTCTGTATACTTAAAGACAATCCAGTTTAAAGACAATAAAACTGCAGCTTTAATCTTTCTCTAAAGAGAGTGAGAAATGCAATACATAAAGCCAAAAAAGCCAAAGCAAAGGGGCACCTGGAAAGAGAATATGTAGATTTGGTGCTTACTTATTGGTTAAGTTAGTTAAATTAGAACCATAACCATAAATATTTAACTTCACACTGCAATTTAACCCACCAAATGTGTGCACATGTATGCATGATACCTCCAAAGGAGCTTGTTGGAAAAGTGTGATGTTAATTTAAGCTGGTGGACAATAAAACTGGTGAAAAAATCTAATACACTTTGATTGAATAAGGGACTCAGGGCATATATAGAGAGGAGGATATCACATTGATGCGGGGGTTGAGCTCTTTTGACTTATTTGGGTCAGACAACCCCAGTAACCCTAGATACCATGCAGCAATGCCCCAAGAATACCCTAGCAACTTCACGGCAACACACAGAAAACAACCTAGCATCTGCATAAGGACCACCGAGCGCCCCATTGTAACCTAGTGACCATACCTAACCCCAGCATTGTGTTTGTGAGGTGGTTTTACAAAGATACAACTCTTTTTCCAGGTTCAAAATAATCATATAACAATCTCACTGTAATCTACTAACTCAAGTATTTAAGCATCCTTACAGGGGTAGAATGGATGTTACCTAAACTTCAGGGCTCGAAAGTGTGACCATAAGCAAGCTGTTGTTTGTGAGATTTCTTAAATGAACATTCACTTTGCACCATTACCTGTTAAATCATTGCTTGTTTGAAATTGCTCAATGATAGGACTTAATAAACTTTAAACCTTGCACCCAAAATGTCAATATGGATAATTTCATAAATATTAATTTGTTACATTATGACTTAGTTTTAGCATGTGTCTCAGTAGGACGGTGTATGCATATTTCTAGTCATTCATTCATCATTCAAGTACTGAATGATGCTCCCTTAATTTAAATACATCTTAAACTGACGTATCCTAACATAAATCACTGCCATTGATTTGTCTCAAGACGCACACCTGTATTGTTTTTGTAAGGTTTGTTTGTAAAAACTACTTAAACGTCCTCATATATCTAAGGCCTAGACCTGGATTAATTTAAACCCTGTCTGGGAAACCACCCTGTATTGTTAACACAATATCCAGTTTAGCACGAGTTAGTAGACTCCATACCTCTTTCTGTGATTTCCTGCATTGTGCATACAGAAAACAGACACATCATGTCCCTGATGCATGTTTAAATACATTAATAAAATGACAAAGAAAATAAAAACTATTCAATTATAAAAGAGGTAAAACGTGTATTTTGTTTCATATTTCCAGTAAAGCGATTCTGTCACGACTGGCTTTTACACAGAAGAGGGAGAACCCAAACGCAGACAAGATTAATAATTAACTGAAGGTTTATTAAAATAAAACAGATTCATTATACTGCTATAGCATTGATTCCACCAATTGGATATTCATTCAATTATTTCCTTTTGTGTTCTGAAGTAGAAATGATTTTACTTGCATTTTGTCCTACAGGCCTAAGAAAATCAGGTTTATTATGCTGTATGACTGAATAGTACTGTACCTTAATACTCACATTTAGTACAGAATCATTACAAATCTCTTCAAACCAAGTGTCTCACACGTATTTTATTTATTAAAAAAATTAAACAGCTAGCATTTTTGCTTATTTGGTGCCACAGTATAACATACATGCCAAACTCTGAAATCTCTTGCTGGGGTAGAAACTGACAGTCGAGATTGCCTCTATGTTTTTGCCGCCCACATAAATGCCCGTTTGGTGGTGATAACATAATTGCTCAGCACACACTCGCACCCACACACAATGCATGAGGAAAAGCACTAGATTGGCCTGTGAGCTATTTCCTCAATAAAAATTTGCAACAAGATTTAATCAAAAACCACTTCATTACTTTTTATAAGCAGTAGAATCAGTCCTCCAAAGCACGGTTCCTTTTCTATGGTCAATTTAATATCTAATCTTCAGTGCCCGGTTGCATGAAAGTCCTTAAGCTAAGAAATCCCTTAAATATAAGGTTAAGGGTACCCTTAATAAAAAATGGGTTGCAAGAAAAACCCTTAAGTGAACCTTAAGGCTGTCAATAAGTATTTACCCTTGAATGCTAAGTATTACCTTAAGTTCTGCTATGCGTTGCTACAAAGTCCTTAAGTCCCATTTTCCCTTAAAAACTTAAGGGACTAAAACAGGTCCCTTAACGTCACACGCGATGGCTGATTTTATGGGTTTTTTAAGAAAATGAAGCACAAACGCGCATTTCTAACAATCGAAATAATCCCTAGAGAAAAGTGATGCGCATTTATCAGAAGAATGGCGGTTTGATCGTCCGTCAAAATAAAGTGTTTCCAGTTTGAATTACTTTGAGTATTCATGCATGCGGCACTTTACAGTCTGTTATTTGCGATGTTTCATTGTACACAAATTCGCCGTCTGTTGAGCTGCGTGCGTTGATTTGTTTACGCTGTGAGATTTTGTAACCGTAGCAACTGCTTCTCCGCTGCCGTGTTTTGGCAGAGACTATCGTAAAATACTTAGTATCAACACTTAGGTAAGGGTGACAGTTAAGACCTTTGTTGCAACGCTCTTAAATAAATCCCTTACCTCAGGGATTTTTTCTCCCTCAGGGAAACCCTCACTTAAGGAGTTTCATGCAACCGGGCACAGATAAATAGGTGACAAGATACTGTATTCTATAGATCCATCATTTCATGAGTCAATACTAAAGAACCACAACAACGCTCACATATCCAAATCCAAATGCCCAACACGTTCTTGGTCAGAAATAAGGCTGTAAGTGATAAAAAAAAAACTTTTTGCCATACCTGAGTTTCTCTTGGAGATGTATTTAAGATTGATGGATGTCGCTGAACTGATGAGAAGGAACATGAATGCAGTAAGCTTCATCTTTCAGTGGTGTGCAGCTATGACAACCAGAAGAACAGAGCATGGTCAGCATATTTAAAAGAAAGGGATAAAGAAGGAATAACATCTTCTCAAAGTAGCAGTGAATAGTTTGCCATTTACCATTCTAAATATTAAAGAACACAGCCAGCTGACTGCGGACCATATCATTAAATACAGCTAAAATAATTGTAATTGTTCTAGGTGCAAAATATATATTAACCCTGGCTCATAATAATTTGATTTAACCAAACATCAAAACCTTAAAAAGCGTTTTTAATCAAGTTGATACAAACTGTACAGATGTTACTCCCATTGGGACAAATAAATACCATTTTAAATAAATTAAAACTAAATTAAAAATAAGCATGTGTTTGTGTTCCGCCACAGCCTAAAAATAATGTTGATTTTGTAAAGACATTCACAGAACAAGAAGAACTGCACTACAGGTATGCAATACTGAATCATTTCCATATATAATTTACCAATACAAAATAATATCCGTCTCATTTATTTAACTGGATTTTCTGTTGACTTTTGGAACTTCCGATTACGTTTTATGGTAAGCATCACTATTTTGCTAAGCTTTCAGAATTTTAAATTCATTTTAGTATTTTATCATGAGGTCCAGAAGTGTGTAAATGTAAAAGAAAGAAGAAGAATAGAAATTGACACCAAGAGACCTTAAAGGTTAGCCAAAACAAACAAAGAAAAACAGCATGGAAAGTTTCACGAGTTGGAAAAAGGTCTCATAGACAGATGAGATGAAGATTAACCCACATCAAAGTAATGGTAGTAGTAGAAAAGGAACTGCTTAAAATCTAGTGTACACCATCTCATCTAGGAAAGAGGGGTGACACAGGCATACCTGTACTGTATGGCTGCTATACATTAGCCGCTTTTTCATTATCTGGATTGGTATTATGCAGCTCGACTCATCTCGATTTATTTGGGCTAGGTTTGGTTTATCATTAAATTGATTACCGCTTCGGAGTGGGTGGGATTGTAGGCGTGTCGTTATATTTCCGCTGCCTACTGCTGTGACATCATTAGTGGGAGCAACAGAGCATCAATGGAATGCTGGGTTTCCCATACATTCATTTATTTTGCCACAAAATCAAAACTGACCACCACAAATAGATTTTTGCACATCATGTTTATCACTACATCTATCTCACACAACAGTTTCTGTACAAACACCCCAACACAAACACAAGTTGCAAAAAGGCTTTGCATTATGTGTGCATGGCAGATGTGTAGCCACAAACTTCAAGTCTGGAATGGTGTTACTGATTCACAGCCTGTGGATGTTTACACTGCTAAAAGGGAGTTTGGAACCTTACACTAAAGCACGGATGACAACATCACTGTCTTTACTCGAGACAGAAAATGCATGAGGGCAAGATATGAAGCTAATCTGCATTTAGAAATGATGCTGGTAGTGTTGATTCTCTCAGCCTAATCAGTGATCTACAGTCTTTTCACCTCACATCAGTTACTACATTTTGTACCCAGTGGAAATTCCCCCAAAAGTAAGCTTTACCGACCCAAACGGTGAGGTACTTTGCAATGGAAAAGCACCAATACAGTAGTGGCTCACTTCAACTTTACTGATGTAGCAGTTATGTAGCAGCTAAACTAACTAAAAACAGCAGACTAACTAGCACAAAAATGAACAGTTTTACACACTAAACCTGAAAAAGGTGTGTTGTTTGAGGCTTTTTCTGGTAAAAGCTATAAGAACCTGTGTGTGGGGGGCACCTGTGTAAGCGTGTATTACGAGCATGTCTGTTTATGGGTACGTTCTTTTAAGAACCCATTAAGCACGTTTTAAAGGTATCTACTAAAAAATTTAAAGACTCCTTTCCAAAGCTTTCCCGGGGAAAATATAGTACATCTACAAAAAAAGAGCCCATAGCTCTCTACAAACTTATATGCATCTAAGAGCTGAGGTTGCCATCAGACTAATTTTGACTTTTATTTTCCATATTGTCTTTACTTGAATGTTTTAAAATGTGCAGTCCCCTAAACTTCCGCAATGACAAGGTTACAGTTTTTTGTCACTTTGGAATTTCCCACCAAATCGTTTTTTTTACCTTGTACTTTTTCAAATAAATTTTGCAATGTTCCGTTTGGCATCTTCACTGATACGGGTTGCCTTTTCCTGTGTAGTATTATCCCTGGAAGAATCCCTGCTGATAAAGTTCCCATCAAAAT